>NW_027423573.1:0-51067 GCF_048934315.1 Petromyzon marinus
CGGCTCCCCTCTCTCTCCCGTGGCCCCCCTCTCTCTCCCTCCGGCCCCCCTCTCTCTCCCCCCGGCCCCCCTCTCTCTCCCCCCGGCCCCCCTCTCTCCCCCCGGCCCCCCTCTCTCTGCCCCCGGCCCCCTCTCTATCCCCCAGCCCCCCTCTCTCTCCCCACGGCCCCCCTCTCTCTCCCGCCGGCTCCTCTCTCTCTCCCCCCGGCCCCCCTCTCTCTCCCCATGGCCCCCCTCTCTTCCCACGGCCCCCTTCTCTCTCCCCCCGGCCATCCTCTCTCTCCCCCCGGCCCCCCTCTCTCTCCCCCCGGCCCCCCTCTCTCTGCCCCCGGCCCCCCTCTCTCTGCCCCCGGCCCCCCTCTCTCTCCCCCCGGCCCCCCTCTCTCTCCCGCCGGCCCCCCTCTCTCTCCCCCCAGCCCCCCTCTCTCTCGCCCCGGCCCCCCTCTCTCTCCCACCGGCCCCCCTCTCTCTCCCCCTGGCCCCCCTCTCTTTTCCGCCGGCCCCCCTCTCTCTCCCCCTGGCCCCCCTCTCTCTACCCCCGGCCCCCCTCTCTCTCCCTCCGCCCCCCTCTCTCTCCCCCCGGCCCCCCTCTCTCTCCCCCCCGGCCCCCCTCTCTTTCCCCCCGGCCCCCTCTCTATCCCCACGGCCCCCCTCTCTATCCCCCCGCCCCCCCTCTCTATCCCCCCGGCCCCCCTCTCTCTCCCTCCGGCCCCCCTCTCTCTCCCCCCGGCCCCTCTCTCTCTCCACACGGCCCCCCTCTCTCTCCCCCCGGCCCCCCTCTCTCTGCCCCCGGCCCCCCTCTCTCTGCCCCCGGCCCCCTCTCTCTTCCGCCGTCCCCCCTCTCTCTCCCCCCGGCCCCCCTCTCTCTCCCCCTGGCCCCCCTCTCTCTCCCCCCGGCCTCCCCCTCTCTCCACCCGGCCGCCCTCTCTCTCCCCCCGGCCCCCCTCTCTCTCCCCCCGGCCCCCCTCTCTCTCCCCCCGGCCCCCCTCTCTCTCCCCGGCCCCCCCATCTCTCCCCAAGGCCCCCCTCTCTCTCCCCCCATCCCCCCTCTCTCTCCCCCCGGCCCCCCTCTCTCTCCCGCCGGCCCCCCTCTCTCTCCCCCCGGCCCCCCTCTCTCTCTCCCCGGCCCCCCTCTCTCTCCCCCCGGCCCCCTCTCTCTCCCCCCGGCCCCCCTCTCTCTCCCCGGCCCCCCTCTCTCTCACCAAGGCCCCCTCTCTCTCCCCCGGACCCCCTCTCTCTCCCCCCGGCCCCCTCTCTCTCCCCCGGCCACCCTCTCTCTCCCCCGGGCCCACCTCTCTCTCCCCCCGGCCCCCCTCTCTCTCTCCCCGGCCCCGCTCTCTCTCCCCCCGGCCCCCCTCTCTCTCCCCCCGGCCCCCCTCTCTCTCCCCCCGGCCACCCTCTCTCTCCCCCCAGCCCCCCTCTCTCTCCCCACGGCCCCCCTCTCTCTCCCGCCGGCCCCTCTCTCTCTCCCTCCGGCCCCCCTCTCTCTCCCCATGGCCCCCCTCTCTTCCCACGGCCCCCTTCTCTCTCCCCCCGGCCATCCTCTCTCTCCCCCCGGCCCCCCTCTCTCTCCCCCCGGCCCCCCTCTCTCTGCCCCTGGCCCCCCTCTCTCTGTCCCCGGCCCCCCTCTCTCTCCCCCGGCCCCCCTCTCTCTCCCGCCGGCCCCCCTCTCTCTCCCCCCGGCCCCCCTCTCTCTCGCCCCGGCCCCCCTCTCTCTCCCGCCGGCCCCCCTCTCTCTCCCCTTGGCCCCCCTCTCTTTCCCGCCGGCCCACCTCTCTCTCCCCAAGGCCCCCCTCTCTCTCCCCAAGGCCCCCCTTTCTCTCCCCCCGTCCCCCCTCTCTCTCCCCCCGGCCCCCCTCTCTCTCCCGCCGGCCCCCCTCTCTCTCCCCCCGGCCCCCCTCTCTCTCTCCCCGGCCCCCCTCTCTCTCCCCCCGGCCCCCCTCTCTCTCCCCCCGGCCCCCCTCTCTCTCCCCGGCCCCCCTCTCTCTCACCAAGGCCCCCTCTCTCTCCCCCGGACCCCCTCTCTCTCCCCCCGGCCCCCCTCTCTCTCCCCCCGGCCACCCTCTCTCTCCCCCGGGCCCACCTCTCTCTCCCCCCGGCCCCCCTCTCTCTCCCCCCGGCCCCGCTCTCTCTCCCCCCGGCCCCCCTCTCTCTCCCCCCGGCCCCCCTCTCTCTCCCCCCGGCCACCCTCTCTCTCCCCCCAGCCCCCCTCTCTCTCCCCACGGCCCCCCTCTCTCTCCCGCCGGCCCCTCTCTCTCTCCCTCGGCCCCCCTCTCTCTCCCCATGGCCCCCCTCTCTTCCCACGGCCCCCTTCTCTCTCCCCCCGGCCATCCTCTCTCTCCCCCCGGCCCCCCTCTCTCTCCCCCCGGCCCCCCTCTCTCTGCCCCTGGCCCCCCTCTCTCTGCCCCCGGCCCCCCTCTCTCTCCCCCCGGCCCCCCTCTCTCTCCCGCCGGCCCCCCTCTCTCTCCCCCCGGCCCCCCTCTCTCTCGCCCCGGCCCCCCTCTCTCTCCCGCCGGCCCCCCTCTCTCTCCCCCTGGCCCCCCTCTCTTTCCCGCCGGCCCACCTCTCGCTCCCCCTGGCTCCCCTCTCTCTACCCCCGGCCCCCCTCTCTCTCCCCCCGGCCCCCCTCTCTCTCCCCCCGGCCCCCCTCTCTTTCCCCCCCGGCCCCCTCTCTATCCCCACGGCCCCCCTCTCTATCCCCCCGCCCCCCTCTCTATCCCCCCGGCCCCCTCTCTCTCCCTCCGGCCCCCCTCTCTCTCCCCCCGGGCCCCTCTCTCTCTCCACACGGCCCACTTCTCTCTCCCCCCGGCCCCCCTCTCTCTGCCCCCGGCCCCCCTCTCTCTGCCCCCGGCCCCCTCTCTCTTCCGACGTCCCCCCTCTCTCTCCCCCGGCCCCCTCTCTCTCCCCCTGGCCCCCCTCTCTCTCCCCCCGGCCTCCCTCTCTCTCCACCCGGCCGCCCTCTCTCTCCCCCCGGCCCCCCTCTCTCTCCCCCCGGCCCCCCTCTCTCTCCCCCCGGCCCCCTCTCTCTCCCCGGCCCCCCTCTCTCTCCCCAAGGCCCCCCTCTCTCTCCCCCCGTCCCCCCTCTCTCTCCCCCCGGCCCCCTTCTCTCTCCCGCCGGCCCCCCTCTCTCTCCGCCCGGCCCCCCTCTCTCTCTCTCCGGCCCCCCTCTCTCTCCCCCCGGCCCCCCTCTCTCTCCCCCGCCCCCCTCTCTCTCCTCGGCCCCCCTCTCTCTCACCAAGGCCCCCTCTTCTCCCCCGGCCCCCCTCTCTCTCCCCCCGGCCCCCCTCTCTCTCCCCCCGGCCACCCTCTCTCTCCCCCGGGCCCACCTCTCTCTCCCCCCGGCCCCCCTCTCTCTTTCCCCCCGGCCCCGCTCTCTCTCCCCCAGGCCCCCCTCTCTCTCTCGCCGGCCCCCCTCTCTCTCCCCCCGGCCCCCCTCTCTCCCCCCGGCCCCCCTCTCTCTCCCCCCGGCCGCCCTCTCTCTCCCTCCGGCCCCCCTCTCTCTCCCCCCGGCCCCCCTCTTTCTCCCCCCGGCCACCCTCTCTCTCCCCCCGGCCTCCCTCTCTCTCCACCCGGCCGCCCTTTCTCTCCCACCGGCCCCCCTCTCTCTCCCCCCGGCCCCCCTCTCTCTCCCCCCGGCCCCCCTCTCTCTCCCCGGCCCCCCTCTCTCTCCCCAAGGCCCCCCTCTCTCTCCCCCCGGCCCCCCTCTCTCTCCCTCCGGCCCCCCTCTCTCTCCCGCCGGCCACCCTCTCTCTCCCCCCGGCCCCCCTCTCTCTCCCCTCGGCCCCCCTCTCTCTCCCCCCCGCTCCCCTCTCTCTCCCCGCGGCCCCCCTCTCTCTCCCGCCGGCCCCCCTCTCTCTCCCCCCGGCCCCCCTCTCTCTCCCCCCGGCCCCCCTCTCTCTCCCCCCGGCCCCCCTCTCTCTCCCCACGGCCACCCTCTCTCTCCTCACGGCCCCCTTCTCTCTCCCCCCGGCCCTCCTCCCTCTCCCCCGGGCCCCCCTCTCTCTCCCTCCGGCCACCCTCTCTCTCCCCCCGGCCCCCCTCTCTCTCCCCCCGGCCCCCCTCTCTCTCCCCCCGGCCACCCTCTCTCTCCCCCCGGCCTCCCTATCTCTCCACCCGGCCGCCCTCTCTCTCCCCCCCTGCCCCCCTCTCCCTCCCCCCGGCCCCCCTCTCTCTCCCCCCGGCCCCCCTCTCTCTCCCCGGCCCCCCTCTCTCTTCCCAAGGCCCCCCTTTCTCTCCCCCCGGCCCCCTCTCCCTCCCTCCGGCCACCCTCTCTTCCTGCCAGCCCCCCTCTCTCTCCCCCGGCCCCCCTCTCTCTCCCCCCGGCCCCCCTCTCTCTCCCCCCGGCTCCCCTCTCTCTCCCCGCGGCCTTCCTCTCTCTCCCTCCGGCCCCCCTCTCTCTCCCCCCGGCCCCCCTCTCTCTCCCCCCGGCCCCCCTCTCTCTGCCCCCGGCCCCCTCTCTATCCCCCCAGCCCCCCTCTCTCTCCCCACGTCCCCCCTCTCTCTCCCGCCGGCCCCTCTCTCTCTCCCCCCGGCCCCCCTCTCTCTCCCCACGGCCCCCTCTCTTCCCACGGCCGCCTTCTCTCTCCCCCCGGCCCTCCTCTCTCTCCCCCCGGCCCCCCCTCTCTCTCCCCCCGGCCCCCCTCTCTCTGCCCCCGGCCCCCCTCTCTCTACCCCTGGCCCCTCTCTCTCCCCCCCGGCCCCCCTCTCTCTCCCGCCGGCCCCCCTCTCTCTCCCCCCGGCCCCCATCTCTCTCGCCCCGGCCCCCCTCTCTCTCCCGCCGGCCCCCTTCTCTCTCCCCCTGCCCCCCTCTCTTTCCTGCCGGCCCCCCTCACTCTCCCCCTGGCCCCCCTCTCTCTACCCCCGGCCCCCCTCTCTGTCCCTCCGCCCCCCTCTCTCTCCCCCCGGCCCTCCTCTCTCTCCCCCCGGCCCCCCTCTCTTTCCCCCCGGCCCCCTCTCTATCCCCACGGCCCCCCTCTCTATACCCCCGCCCCCCCTCTCTATCCCCCCGGCCCCCCTCTCTCTCCCTCCGGCCCCCCTCTCTCTCCCCCCGGCCCCTCTCTCTCTCCACACGGCCCCCCTCTCTCTCCCCCCGGCCCCCCTCTCTCTGCCCCCGGCCCCCTCTCTCTTCCGCCTACCCCCTCTCTCTCCCCCCGGCCCCCCTCTCTCTCCCCCTGGCCCCCCTCTCTCTCCCCCGGCCTCCCTCTCTCTCCACCCGGCCGCCCTCTCTCTCCCCCCGGCCCCCCTCTCTCTCCCCCCGGCCCCCCTCTCTCTCCCCCCGGCCCCCCTCTCTCTCCCGGCCCCCCTCTCTCTCCCCAAGGCCCCCCTCTCTCTCCCCCCGTCCCACCTCTCTCTCCCCCCGGCCGCCCTCTCTCTCCCGCCGGCCCCCCTCTCTCTCCCCCCGGCCCCCCTCTCTCTCTCCCGCCCCCCTCTCTCTCCCCCGGCCCCCCTCTCTCTCCCCCCGGCCCCCCTCTCTCTCGCCGGCCCCCCTCTCTCTCAACAAGGCCCCCTCTCTCTCCCCCGGCCCCCCTCTCTCTACCCCCGGCCCCCCTCTCTATCCCCCCAGCCCCCCTCTCTCTCCCCACGGCCCCCCTCTCTCTCCCGCCGGCCCCTCTCTCTCTCCCCCCGGCCCCCCTCTCTCTCCCCACGCCCCCCTCTCTTCCCACGGCCCCCTTCTCTCTCCCCCCGGCCCTCCTCTCTCTCCCCCCGGCCCCCCTCTCTCTCCCCCCGGCCCCCCTCTCTCTGCCCCCGGCCCCCTCTCTCTACCCCCGGCCCCCCTCTCTCTCCCCCCGGCCCCCCTCTCTCTCCCGCCGGCCCCCCTCTCTCTCCCCCCGGCCCCCCTCTCTCTCGCCCCGGCCCCCCTCTCTCTCCCGCCGGCCCACCTCTCTCTCCCCCTGGCCCCCCTCTCTCTACCCCCGGCCCCCCTCTCTCTCCCTCCGCCCCCCTCTCTCTCCCGCCGGCCCCCCTCTCTCTGCCCCCGGCCCCCCTCTCTCTCCCCCCGGCCCCCCTCTCTCTCCCCCCGGCCACCCTCTCTCTCCCCACGGCCACCCTCTCTCTCCTCACGGCCCCCTTCTCTCTCCCCCCGGCCCTCCTCTCTCTCCCCCGGGCCCCCCTCTCTCTCCCTCCGGCCACCCTCTCTCTCCCCCCGGCCCCCCTCTCTCTCCCCCCGGCCCCCCTCTCTCTCCCCCCGGCCCCCCTCTCTCTCCCCCCGGCCACCCTCTCTCTCCCCCCGGCCTCCCTATCTCTCCACCCGGCCGCCCTCTCTCTCCCCCCCTGCCCCCCTCTCCCTCCCCCCGGCCCCCCTCTCTCTCCCCCCGGCCCCCCTCTCTCTCCCCGGCCCCCCTCTCTCTCCCCAAGGCCCCCTTTCTCTCCCCCCGGCCCCCTCTCCTCCCTCCGGCCACCTTCTCTTCCTGCCAGCCCCCCTCTCTCTCCCCCGGCCCCCCTCTCTCTCCCCCCGGCCCCCCTCTCTCTCCCCCCGGCTCCCCTCTCTCTCCCCGCGGCCTTCCTCTCTCTCCCTCCGGCCCCCTCTCTCTCCCCCTGGCCCCCCTCTCTCTCCCCCCGGCCCCCCTCTCTCTGCCCCCGGCCCCCTCTCTATCCCCCCAGCCCCCCTCTCTCTCCCACGGCCCCCCTCTCTCTCACGCCGGCCCCTCTCTCTCTCCCCCCGGCCCCCCTCTCTCTCCCCACGGCCCCCTCTCTTCCCACGGCCCCCCTTCTCTCTCCCCCCGGCCCTCCTCTCTCTCCCCCCGGCCCCCCTCTCTCTCCCCCCGGCCCCCCTCTCTCTGCCCCCGGCCCCCCTCTCTCTACCCCTGGCCCCCCTCTCTCTCCCCCCGGCCCCCCTCTCTCTCCCGCCGGCCCCCCTCTCTCTCCCCCCGGCCCCCCTCTCTCTCGCCCCGGCCCCCTTCTCTCTCCCGCCGGCCCCCCTCTCTCTCCCCCTGCCCCCCCTCTCTTTCCTGCCGGCCCCCCTCACTCTCCCCCTGGCCCCACTCTCTCTACCCCCGGCCCCCCTCTCTGTCCGTCCGCCCCCCTCTCTCTCCCCCGGCCCCCCTCTCTCTCCCCCCGGCCCCCCTCTCTTTCCCCCCGGCCCCCTCTCTATCCCCACGGCCCCCCTCTCTATACCGTCGCCCCCCCTCTCTATCCCCCCGGCCCCCCTCTCTCTCCCTCCGGCCCCCCTCTCTCTCCCCCCGGCCCCTCTCTCTCCACACGGCCCCCCTCTCTCTCCCCCGGCCGCCCTCTCTCTCCCCCCCTGCCCCCCTCTCCCTCCCCCCGGCCCCCCTCTCTCTCCCCCCGGCCCCCCTCTCTCTCCCCGGCCCCCCTCTCTCTCCCCAAGGCCCCCCTTTCTCTCCCCCGGCCCCCTCTCCCTCCCTCCGGCCACCTTCTCTTCCTGCCAGCCCCCCTCTCTCTCCCCCGGCCCCCCTCTCTCTCCCCCCGGCCCCCCTCTCTCTCCCCCCGGCTCCCCTCTCTCTCCCCGCGGCCTTCCTCTCTCTCCCTCCGGCCCCCTCTCTCTCCCCCTGGCCCCCCTCTCTCTCCCCCGGCCCCCCTCTCTCTGCCCCCGGCCCCCTCTCTATCCCCCCAGCCCCCCTCTCTCTCCCCACGGCCCCCCTCTCTCTCACGCCGGCCCCTCTCTCTCTCCCCCGGCCCCCCTCTCTCTCCCCACGGCCCCCTCTCTTCCCACGGCCCCCTTCTCTCTCCCCCCGGCCCTCCTCTCTCTCCCCCCGGCCCCCCTCTCTCTCCCCCCGGCCCCCCTCTCTCTGCCCCCGGCCCCCCTCTCTCTACCCCTGGCCCCCCTCTCTCTCCCCCCGGCCCCCCTCTCTCTCCCGCCGGCCCCCCTCTCTCTCCCCCGGCCCTTCCTCCTCTCCCCGGCCTCTCTCTCGCCCCGGCCCCCTTCTCTCTCCCGCCGGCCCCCCTCTCTCTCCCCCTGCCCCCCCTCTCTTTCCTGCCGGCCCCCCTCACTCTCCCCCTGGCCCCACTCTCTCTACCCCCGGCCCCCCTCTCTGTCCGTCCGCCCCCCTCTCTCTCCCCCCGGCCCCCCTCTCTCTCCCCCCGGCCCCCCTCTCTTTCCCCCCGGCCCCCTCTCTATCCCCACGGCCCCCCTCTCTATACCGTCGCCCCCCCTCTCTATCCCCCCGGCCCCCCTCTCTCTCCCTCCGGCCCGCCTCTCTCTCCCCCCGGCCCCTCTCTCTCCACACGGCCCCCCTCTCTCTCCCCCCGGCCCCCCTCTCTCTGCCCCCGGCCCCCCTCTCTCTGCCCCCGGCCCCCTCTCTCTTCCGCCTACCCCCCTCTCTCTCCCCCCGGCCCCCCTCTCTCTCCCCCTGGCCCCCCTCTCTCTCCCCCGGCCTCCCTCTCTCTCCACCCGGCCGCCCTCTCTCTCCCCCCGGC
The DNA here is from genome assembly GCF_048934315.1 of Petromyzon marinus. Taxonomy (NCBI): domain Eukaryota; kingdom Metazoa; phylum Chordata; class Hyperoartia; order Petromyzontiformes; family Petromyzontidae; genus Petromyzon; species Petromyzon marinus. Next base: position 8,374 of record NW_027423573.1, read on the forward strand.
CCCCCTCTCTCTCCCCCGGCCCCCCTCTCTCTCCCCCGGCCCCCCTCTCTCTCCCCGGCCCCCCTGTCTCTCCCCAAGGCCCCCCTCTCTCTCCCCCGTCCCCCCTCTCTCTCCCCCCGGCCGCCCTCTCTCTCCCGCCGGCCCCCCTCTCTCTCCCCCCGGCCCCCCTCTCTCTCTCCCCGGCCCCCCTCTCTCTCCCTCGGCCCCCCTCTCTCTCCCCCCCGGCCCCCCTCTCTCTCGCCGGCCCCCCTCTCTCTCACCAAGGCCCCCTCTCTCTCCCCCGGCCCCCCTCTCTCTCCCCCCGGCCCCCCTCTCTATCCCCCCAGCCCCCCTCTCTCTCCCCACGGCCCCCCTCTCTCTCCCGCCGGCCCCTCTCTCTCTCCCCCCGGCCCCCCTCTCTCTCCCCACGCCCCCCTCTCTTCCCACGGCCCCCTTCTCTCTCCCCCCGGCCCTCCTCTCTCTCCCCCCGGCCCCCCTCTCTCTCCCCCTGGCCCCCCTCTCTCTGCCCCCGGCCCCCCTCTCTCTACCCCCGGCCCCCCTCTCTCTCCCCCCGGCCCCCCTCTCTCTCCCCCCGGCCCTCCTCTCTCTCCCCGGCCCCCCTGTCTCTCCCAAGGCCCCCCTCTCTCTCCCCCGTCCCCCCTCTCTCTCCCCCCGGCCGCCCTCTCTCTCCCGCCGGCCCCCCTCTCTCTCCCCCCGGCCCCCCTCTCTCTCTCCCCGGCCCCCCTCTCTCTCCCCCGGCCCCCCTCTCTCTCCCCCCGGCCCCCCTCTCTCTCGCCGGCCCCCCTCTCTCTCACCAAGGCCCCCTCTCTCTCCCCCGGCCCCCCTCTCTCTCCCCCCGGCCCCCCTCTCTATCCCCCCAGCCCCCCTCTCTCTCCCCACGGCCCCCCTCTCTCTCCCGCCGGCCCCTCTCTCTCTCCCCCCGGCCCCCCTCTCTCTCCCCACGCCCCCCTCTCTTCCCACGGCCCCCTTCTCTCTCCCCCCGGCCCTCCTCTCTCTCCCCCCGGCCCCCCTCTCTCTCCCCCTGGCCCCCCTCTCTCTGCCCCCGGCCCCCCTCTCTCTACCCCCGGCCCCCCTCTCTCTCCCCCCGGCCCCCCTCTCTCTCCCGCCGGCCCCCCTCTCTCTCCCCCCGGCCCCCCTCTCTCTCGCCCCGGCCCCCCTCTCTCTCCCGCCGGCCCGCCTCTCTCTCCCCCTGGCCCCCCTCTCTTTCCCACCGGCCCCCCTCTCTCTCCCCCTGGCCCCCCTCTCTCTACCCCCGGCCCCCCTCTCTCTCCCTCCGCCCCCCTCTCTCTCCCCCGGCCCCCCTCTCTCTCCCCCCGGCCCCCCTCTCTTTCCCCCCGGCCCCCTCTCTATCCCCACGGCCCCCCTCGCTATCCCCCGCCCCCCCTCTCTCTCCCCCCGGCCCCTCTCTCTCTCCACACGGCCCCCCTCTCTCTCCCCCCGGCCCCCCTCTCTCTGCCCCCGGCCCACCTCTCTCTGCCCCCGGCCCCCTCTCTCTTCCGCCGGCCCCCCTCTCTCTCCCCCCGGCCCCCCTCTCTCTCCCCCTGGCCCCCCTCTCTCTCCCCCGGCCTCCCTCTCTCTGCACCCAGCCGCCCTCTCTCTCCCCCCGGCCCCCCTCTCTCTCCCCCCGGCCCCCCTCTCTCACCCCCCAGCCCCCCTCTCTCTCCCCGGCCCCCCTCTCTCTCCCCAAGGCCCCCCTCTCTCTCCCCCGTCCCCCCTCTCTCTCCCCCCGGCCCCCCTCTCTCTCCCTCCGGCCCCCCTCTCTCTCCCCCCGACCCCCCTCTCTCTCTCCCCGGCCCCCCTCTCTCTCCCCCCGGCCCCCCTCTCTCTCCCCCCGGCCCCACTCTCTCTCCCCGGCCCCCCTCTCTCTCACCAAGGCCCCCTCTCTCTCCCCCGGCCCCCCTCTCTCTCCCCCCGGCCCCCCTCTCTCTCCCCCCGGCCACCCTCTCTCTCCCCCGGGCCCACCTCTCTCTCCCCCCGGCCCCCCTCTCTCTCCCCCCGGCCCCGCTCTCTCTCCCCCCGGCCCCCCTCTCTCTCCCCCCGGCCCCCTCTCTCTCCCCCCGGCCACCCTCTCTCTCCCCCCTGCCTCCCTCTCTCTCCACCCGGCCGCCCTCTCTCTCCTCCCGGCCCCCCTCTCTCTCCCCCCGGCCCCCCTCTCTCTCCACCCGGCCGCCCTCTCTCTCCCCCCGGCCCCCCTCTCTCTCCCCCGGCCCCCCTCTCTCTCCCCCCGGCCCCCCTCTCTCTCCCCGGCCCCCCTGTCTCTCCCCAAGGCCCCCCTCTCTCTCCCCCGTCCCCCCTCTCTCTCCCCCCGGCCGCCCTCTCTCTCCCGCCGGCCCCCCTCTCTCTCCCCCCGGCCCCCCTCTCTCTCTCCCCGGCCCCCCTCTCTCTCCCCCGGCCCCCCTCTCTCTCCCCCCGGCCCCCCTCTCTCTCGCCGGCCCCCCTCTCTCTCACCAAGGCCCCCTCTCTCTCCCCCGGCCCCCCTCTCTCTCCCCCCGGCCCCCCTCTCTATCCCCCCAGCCCCCCTCTCTCTCCCCACGGCCCCCCTCTCTCTCCCGCCGGCCCCTCTCTCTCTCCCCCCGGCCCCCCTCTCTCTCCCCACGCCCCCCTCTCTTCCCACGGCCCCCTTCTCTCTCCCCCCGGCCCTCCTCTCTCTCCCCCCGGCCCCCCTCTCTCTCCCCCTGGCCCCCCTCTCTCTGCCCCCGGCCCCCCTCTCTCTACCCCCGGCCCCCCTCTCTCTCCCCCCGGCCCCCCTCTCTCTCCCCCCGGCCCTCCTCTCTCTCCCCGGCCCCCCTGTCTCTCCCCAAGGCCCCCCTCTCTCTCCCCCGTCCCCCCTCTCTCTCCCCCCGGCCGCCCTCTCTCTCCCGCCGGCCCCCCTCTCTCTCCCCCCGGCCCCCCTCTCTCTCTCCCCGGCCCCCCTCTCTCTCCCCCGGCCCCCCTCTCTCTCCCCCGGCCCCCCTCTCTCTCGCCGGCCCCCCTCTCTCTCACCAAGGCCCCCTCTCTCTCCCCCGGCCCCCCTCTCTCTCCCCCCGGCCCCCTCTCTATCCCCCCAGCCCCCCTCTCTCTCCCCACGGCCCCCCTCTCTCTCCCGCGGCCCCTCTCTCTCTCCCCCCGGCCCCCCTCTCTCTCCCCACGCCCCCCTCTCTTCCCACGGCCCCCTTCTCTCTCCCCCGGCCCTCCTCTCTCTCCCCCCGGCCCCCCTCTCTCTCCCCCTGGCCCCCCTCTCTCTGCCCCCGGCCCCCCTCTCTCTACCCCCGGCCCCCTCTCTCTCCCCCCGGCCCCCTCTCTCTCCCGCCGGCCCCCCTCTCTCTCCCCCGGCCCCCCTCTCTCTCGCCCCGGCCCCCCTCTCTCTCCCGCCGGCCGCCTCTCTCTCCCCCTGGCCCCCCTCTCTTTCCCACCGGCCCCCCTCTCTCTCCCCCTGGCCCCCCTCTCTCTACCCCCGGCCCCCCTCTCTCTCCCTCCGCCCCCCTCTCTCTCCCCCCGGCCCCCCTGCCCCCCTCTCTTTCCCCCCGGCCCCCTCTCTATCCCCACGGCCCCCCTCGCTATCCCCCCGCCCCCCCTCTCTCTCCCCCCGGCCCCTCTCTCTCTCCACACGGCCCCCCTCTCTCTCCCCCCGGCCCCCCTCTCTCTGCCCCCGGCCCACCTCTCTCTGCCCCCGGCCCCCTCTCTCTTCCGCCGGCCCCCCTCTCTCTCCCCCCGGCCCCCCTCTCTCTCCCCCTGGCCCCCCTCTCTCTCCCCCCGGCCTCCCTCTCTCTGCACCCAGCCGCCCTCTCTCTCCCCCCGGCCCCCCTCTCTCTCCCCCCGGCCCCCCTCTCTCACCCCCCAGCCCCCCTCTCTCTCCCCGGCCCCCCTCTCTCTCCCCAAGGCCCCCCTCTCTCTCCCCCGTCCCCCCTCTCTCTCCCCCGGCCCCCCTCTCTCTCCCTCCGGCCCCCCTCTCTCTCCCCCCGACCCCCCTCTCTCTCTCCCCGGCCCCCCTCTCTCTCCCCCCGGCCCCCCTCTCTCTCCCCCCGGCCCCACTCTCTCTCCCCGGCCCCCCTCTCTCTCACCAAGGCCCCCTCTCTCTCCCCCGGCCCCCCTCTCTCTCCCCCCGGCCCCCCTCTCTCTCCCCCCGGCCACCCTCTCTCTCCCCCGGGCCCACCTCTCTCTCCCCCCGGCCCCCCTCTCTCTCCCCCCGGCCCCGCTCTCTCTCCCCCCGGCCCCCCTCTCTCTCCCCCCGGCCCCCCTCTCTCTCCCCCCGGCCACCCTCTCTCTCCCCCCTGCCTCCCTCTCTCTCCACCCGGCCGCCCTCTCTCTCCTCCCGGCCCCCCTCTCTCTCCCCCCGGCCCCCCTCTCTCTCCCCCCGGCCCCCCTCTCTCCCCCCGGCCCCCCTCTTTCTCCCCCCAGCCACCCTCTCTCTCCCCCCGGCCTCCCTCTCTCTCCACCCGGCCGCCCTCTCTCTCCCACCGGCCCGCCTCTCTCTCCCCCCGGCCCCCCTCTCTCTCCCCCAGGCCCCCCTCTCTCTCCCCTCGGCCCCCCTCTCTCTCCCCCCGGCTCCCCTCTCTCTCCCCGCGGCCCCCCTCTCTCTCCCGCCGGCCCCCCTCTCTCTCCCCCCGGCCCCCTACTCTCTCCCCCCGGGCCCCCCTCTCTCTCCCCCCGGCCCCCCTCTCTCTCCACCCGGCCCCCTCTCTATCCCCCCGGCCCCCCTCTCTCTCCCCACGGCCCCCCTCTCTCTCCCGCCGGCGCCTCTCTCTCTCCCCCCGGCCCCCCTCTCTCTCCCCACGGCCCCCCTCTCTCTCCTCACGGCCCCCTTCTCTCTCCCCCCGGCCCTCCTCTCTCTTCCCCGGGCCCCCCTCTCTCTCCCCCCGGCCCCCTTCTCTCTCCCCCCGGCCCCCCTCTCTCTGCCCCCGGCCCCCCTCTCTCTGCCCCCGGCCCCCCTCTCTCTCCCCCCGGCCCCCCTCTCTCTCCCCCCGGCCCCTCTCTCTCTCCCCCCGGCCCCCCTCTCTCTCCCCCCGGCCCCCCTCTCTCTCCCCCCGGCCCCCTCTCTATCCCCCCGGCCCCCCTCTCTCTCCCCACGGCCCCCCTCTCTCTCCCGCCGGCCCCTCTCTCTCTCCCCCCGGCCCCCCTCTCTCTCCCCACGGCCCCCCTCTCTCTACCCACGGCCCCCTTCTCTCTCCCCCCGGCCCTCCTCTCTCTCCCCCCGGCCCCCCTCTCTCTCCCCCCGGCCCCCTCTCTCTGCCCCCGGCCCCCCTCTCTCTGCCCCCGGCCCCCCTCTCTCTCCCCCCGGCCCCCCTCTCTCTCCCGCCGGCCCCCTCTCTATCCCCCCGGCCCAACTCTTTCTCCCCACGGCCCAACTCTCTCTCCCCACGGCAACCCTCTCTCTCCCCCCGGCCCCCCTCTCTCTCCCCCCGGCCCCGCTCTCTCTCCCCCCGGCCCCCCTCTCTCTCCCCCCGGCCCACCTCTCTCTCCGTCCGGCCACCCTCTCTCTCCCCCCTGCCTCCCTCTCTCTCCACCCGACTGCCCTCTCTCTCCCCCTGGCCCCCCTCTCTCTCCCCCCGGCCCCCTCTCTCTCACCCCGGCCCCCCTCTCTCTTCCCCCGGCCACCCTCTCTCTCCCCCCGGCCTCCCTATCTCTCCACCCGGCCGCACTCTCTCTCCCCCCATGCCCCCCTCTCTCTCCCCCCGGCCCCCCTCTCTCTCCCCCCGGCCCCCCTCTCTCTCCCCGGCCCCCCTCTCTCTCCCCAAGGCCCCCCTTTTTCTCCCCCCGACCCCCCTCTCTCTCCCTCCGGCCCCCCTCTCTCTCCCGCCGGCCCCCCTCTCTCTCCCCCCGGCCCCCCTCTCTCTCCCCCCGGCTCCCCTCTCTCTCCCCGCGGCCCCCCTCTCTCTCCCTCCGGCCCCCCTCTCTCTCCCCCTGGCCCCCCTCTCTCTCCCCCCGGCCCCCCTCTCTCTCCCCCCGGCCCCCCTCTCTCTCCCCCCGGCCCCCTCTCTATCCCCCCAGCCCCCCTCTCTCTCCCCACGGCCCCCCTCTCTCTCCCGCCGGCCCCTCTCTCTCTCCCCCCGGCCCCCCTCTCTCTCCCCACGGCCCCCTTCTCTTCCCACGGCCCCCTTCTCTCTCCCCCCGGCCCTCCTCTCTCTCCCCCCGGCCCCCCTCTCTCTCCCCCCGGCCCCCCTCTCTCTCCCCCCGGCCCCCCTCTCTCTGCCCCCGGCCCCCTTCTCTCTGCCCCCGGCCCCCCTCTCTCTCCCCCCGGCCCCCCTCTCTCTCCCGCCGGCCCCCCTCTCTCTCCCACCGGCCCCCCTCTCTCTCGCCCCGGCCCCCCTCTCTCTCCCGCCGGCCCCCCTCTCTCTCCCCCTGGCCCCCCTCTATCTCCCGCCGGCCCCCCTCTCTCTCCCCCTGGCCCCCCTCTCTCTACCCCCGGCCCCCCACTCTCTCCCCCCGGCCCCACTCTCTCTCCCCGGCCCCCCTCTCTCTCACCAAGGCCCCCTCTCTCTCCCCCGGCCCCCCTCTCTCTCCCCCCGGCCCCCCTCTCTCTCCCCCCGGCCACCCTCTCTCTCCCCCGGGCCCACCTCTCTCTCCCCCCGGCCGCCCTCTCTCTCCCCCCGGCCACCCTCTCTCTCCCCCCTGCCTCCCTCTCTCTCCACCCGGCCGCCCTCTCTCTCCTCCCGGCCCCCCTCTCTCTCCCCCCGGCCCCCCTCTCTCTCCCCCCGGCCCCCCTCTCTCTCCCCCCGGCCCCCCTCTTTCTCCCCCCAGCCACCCTCTCTCTCCCCCCGGCCTCCCTCTCTCTCCACCCGGCCGCCCTCTCTCTCCCACCGGCCCCCCTCTCTCTCCCCCCGGCCCCCCTCTCTCTCCCCCCGGCCCCCCTCTCTCTCCCCGGCCCCCCTCTCTCTCCCCAAGGCCCCCCTCTCTCTCCCCCCGGCCCCCCTCTATCTCCGTCCGGCCCCCCTCTCTCTCCCGCCGGCCCCCCTCTCTCTCCCCCCGGCCCCCCTCTCTCTCCCCTCGGCCCCCCTCTCTCTCCCCCCGGCTCCCCTCTCTCTCCCCGCGGCCCCCCTCTCTCTCCCGCCGGCCCCCCTCTCTCTCCCCCCGGCCCCCTACTCTCTCCCCCCGGCCCCCCTCTCTCTCCCCCCGGCCCCTTCTCTCTCCACCCGGCCCCCTCTCTATCCCCCCGGCCCCCCTCTCTCTCCCCACGGCCCCCCTCTCTCTCCCGCCGGCGCCTCTCTCTCTCCCCCCGGCCCCCCTCTCTCTCCCCACGGCCCCCCTCTCTTTCCTCACGGCCCCCTTCTCTCTCCCCCCGGCCCCGCTCTCTCTCCCCCCGGCCCCCCTCTCTCTCCCCCCGGCCCCCCTCTCTCTCCCCCCGGCCACCCTCTCTCTCCCCCCGGCCTCCCTCTCTCTCCACCCGGCCGCCCTCTCTCTCCCACCGGCCCCCCTCTCTCTCCCCCCGGCCCCCCTCTCTCTCCCCCCGGCCCCCCTCTCTCTCCCCGGCCCCCCTCTCTCTCCCCAAGGCCCCCCTCTCTCTCCCCCCGGCCCCCCTCTCTCTCCCCCAGGCCCCCCTCTCTCTCCCCTCGGCCCCCCTCTCTCTCCCCCCGGCTCCCCTCTCTCTCCCCGCGGCCCCCCTCTCTCTCCCGCCGGCCCCCCTCTCTCTCCCCCCGGCCCCCTACTCTCTCCCCCCGGGCCCCCCTCTCTCTCCCCCCGGCCCCCCTCTCTCTCCACCCGGCCCCCTCTCTATCCCCCCGGCCCCCCTCTCTCTCCCCACGGCCCCCCTCTCTCTCCCGCCGGCGCCTCTCTCTCTCCCCCCGGCCCCCCTCTCTCTCCCCACGGCCCCCCTCTCTCTCCTCACGGCCTCCTTCTCTCTCCCCCCGGCCCTCCTCTCTCTCCCCCGGGCCCCCCTCTCTCTCCCCCCGGCCCCCTTCTCTCTCCCCCCGGCCCCCCTCTCTCTGCCCCCGTCCCCCCTCTCTCTGCCCCCGGCCCCCCTCTCTCTCCCCCCGGCCCCCCTCTCTCTCCCCCCGGCCCCTCTCTCTCTCCCCCCGGCCCCCCTCTCTCTCCCCCCGGCCCCCCTCTCTCTCCCCCCGGCCCCCTCTCTATCCCCCCGGCCCCCCTCTCTCTCCCCACGGCCCCCCTCTCTCTCCCGCCGGCCCCTCTCTCTCTCCCCCCGGCCCCCCTCTCTCTCCCCACGGCCCCCCTCTCTCTACCCACGGCCCCCTTCTCTCTCCCCCCGGCCCTCCTCTCTCTCCCCCCGGCCCCCCTCTCTCTCCCCCCGGCCCCCCTCTCTCTGCCCCCGGCCCCCCTCTCTCTGCCCCCGGCCCCCCTCTCTCTCCCCCCGGCCCCCCTCTCTCTCCCGCCGGCCCCCTCTCTATCCCCCCGGCCCAACTCTCTCTCCCCACGGCCCAACTCTCTCTCCCCACGGCAACCCTCTCTCTCCCCCCGGCCCCCCTCTCTCTCCCCCCGGCCCCGCTCTCTCTCCCTCCGGCCCCCCTCTCTCTCCCCCCGGCCCACCTCTCTCTCCCTCCGGCCACCCTCTCTCTCCCCCCTGCCTCCCTCTCTCTCCACCCGACTGCCCTCTCTCTCCCCCCGGCCCCCCTCTCTCTCCCCCCGGCCCCCTCTCTCTCACCCCGGCCCCCCTCTCTCTCCCCCGGCCCCCCTCTCTCTCCCCCCGGCCACCCTCTCTCTCCCCCCGGCCTCCCTATCTCTCCACCCGGCCGCACTCTCTCTCCCCCCCTGCCCCCCTCTCTCTCCCCCCGGCCCCCCTCTCTCTCCCCCCGGCCCCCCTCTCTCTCCCCGGCCCCCCTCTCTCTCCCGCCGGCCCCCCTCTCTCTCCCCCCGGCCCCCCTCTCTCTTCCCCCGGCTCCCCTCTCTCTCCCCGCGGCCCCCCTCTCTCTCCCTCCGGCCCCCCTCTCTCTCCCCCCGGCCCCCCTCTCTCTCCCCCCGGCCCCCCTCTCTCTTCCCCTCGCCCCCCTCTCTCTCCCCACGGCCCCCCTCTCTCTCCCGCCGGCCCCTCTCTCTCTCCCCCCGGCCCCCCTCTCTCTCCCCACGGCCCCCCTCTCTTCCCACGGCCCCCTTCTCTCTCCCCCCGGCCCTCCTCTCTCTCTCCCCGGCCCCTCTCTCTCTACCCCCGGCCCCCCTCTCTCTCCCCCCGGCCCCCCTCTCTCTGCCCCCGGCCCCCTTCTCTCTGCCCCCGGCCCCCCTCTCTCTCCCCCCGGCCCCCCTCTCTCTCCCGCCGGCCCCCCTCTCTCTCCCCCCGGCCCCCCTCTCTCTCGCCCCGGCCCCCCTCTCTCTCCCGCCGGCCCCCCTCTCTCTCCCCCTGGCCCCCCTCTATCTCCCGCCGGCCCCCCTCTCTCTCCCCCTGGCCCCCCTCTCTCTACCCCCGGCCCCCCTCTCTCTCCCCCCGGCCCCCCTCTCTCTCCCCGGCCCCCCTCTCTCTCACCAAGGCCCCCTCTCTCTCCCCCGGCCCCCCTCTCTCTCCCCCCGGCCCCCCTCTCTCTCCCCCCGGCCACCCTCTCTCTCCCCCGGGCCCACCTCTCTCTCCCCCCGGCCGCCCTCTCTCTCCCCCCGGCCCCCCTCTCTCTCCCCCCGGCCACCCTCTCTCTCCCCCCTGCCTCCCTCTCTCTCCACCCGGCCGCCCTCTCTCTCCTCCCGGCCCCCCTCTCTCTCCCCCCGGCCCCCCTCTCTCTCCCCCCGGCCCCCCTCTCTCTCCCCCCGGCCCCCCTCTTTCTCCCCCCAGCCACCCTCTCTCTCCCCCCGGCCTCCCTCTCTCTCCTCCCGGCCGCCCTCTCTCTCCCACCGGCCCCCCTCTCTCTCCCCCCGGCCCCCCTCTCTCTCCCCCCGGCCCCCCTCTCTCTCCCCGGCCCCCCTCTATATCCCTCCGGCCCCCCTCTCTCTCCCGCCGGCCCCCCTCTCTCTCCCCCCGGCCCCCCTCTCTCTCCCCTCGGCCCCCCTCTCTCTCCCCCCGGCTCCCCTCTCTCTCCCCGCGGACCCCCTCTCTCTCCCGCCGGGCCCCCTCTCTCTCCCCCCGGCCCCCTACTCTCTCCCCCCGGCCCCCCTCTCTCTCCCCCCGGCCCCTTCTCTCTCCACCCGGCCCCCTCTCTATCCCCCCGGCCCCCCTCTCTCTCCCCACGGCCCCCCTCTCTCTCCCGCCGGCGCCTCTCTCTCTCCCCCCGGCCCCCCTCTCTCTCCCCACGGCCCCCCTCTCTTTCCTCACGGCCCCCTTCTCTCTCCCCCCGGCCCTCCTCTCTCTCCACCGGGCCCCCCTCTCTCTCCCCCCGGCCCCCCTCTCTCTCCCCCCGGCCCCCCTCTCTCTGCCCCCGGCCCCCCTCTCTCTGCCCCCGGCCCCCCTCTCTCTCCCCCCGGCCCCTCTCTCTCTCCCCCCGGCCCCTCTCTCTCTCCCCCCGGCCCCCCTCTCTCTCCCCCCTGCCCCCCTCTCTCTCCCCCCGGCCCCCTCTCTATCCCCCCGGCCCCCCTCTCTCTCCCCACGGCCCCCCTCTCTCTCCCGCCGGCCCCTCTCTCTCTCCCCCCGGCCCCCCTCTCTCTCCCCACGGCCCCCCTCTCTCTACCCACGGCCCCCTTCTCTCTCCCCCCGGCCCTCCTCTCTCTCCCCCCGGCCCCCCTCTCTCTCCCCCCGGCCCCCCTCTCTCTGCCCCCGGCCCCCCTCTCTCTGCCCACGGCCCCCTTCTCTCTCCCCCCGGCCCCCCTCTCTCTCCCGCCGGCCCCCTCTCTATCCCCCCGGCCCAACTCTCTCTCCCCACGGCCCAACTCTCTCTCCCCACGGCCACCCTCTCTCTCCCCCCGGCCCCCCTCTCTCTCCCCCCGGCCCCGCTCTCTCTCCCCCCGGCCCCCCTCTCTCTCCCCCCGGCCCCCCTCTCTCTCCCTCCGGCCACCCTCTCTCTCCCCCCTGCCTCCCTCTCTCTCCACCCGACTGCCCTCTCTCTCCCCCCGGCCCCCCTCTCTCTCCCCCCGGCCCCCTCTCTCTCACCCCGGCCCCCCTCTCTCTCCCCCGGCCCCCCTCTCTCTCCCCGGCCCCCCTCTCTCTCCCCAAGGCCCCCCTCTCTCTCCCCCCTGCCCCCCTCTATCTCCCTCCGGCCCCCCTCTCTCTCCCGCCGGCCCCCCTCTCTCTCCCCCCGGCCCCCCTCTCTCTCCCCTCGGCCCCCCTCTCTCTCCCCCCGGCTCCCCTCTCTCTCCCCGCGGCCCCCCTCTCTCTCCCCCCGGCCCCCCTCTCTCTCCCCTCGGCCCCCCTCTCTCTCCCCCCGGCTCCCCTCTCTCTCCCCGCGGCCCCCCTCTCTCTCCCGCCGGCCCCCCTCTCTCTCCCCCCGGCCCCCTACTCTCTCCTCCCGGCCCCCCTCTCTCTCCCCCCGGCCCCTTCTCTCTCCACCCGGCCCTCTCTCTATCCCCCAGGCCCCCCTCTCTCTCCCCACGGCCCCCCTCTCTCTCCCGCCGGCCCCTCTCTCTCTCCCCCCGGCCTCCCTCTCTCTCCCCACGGCCCCCCTCTCTCTACCCACGGCCCCCTTCTCTCTCCCCCCGGCCCTCCTCTCTCTCCCCCCGGCCCCCCTCTCTCTCCCCCCGGCCCCCCTCTCTCTGCCCCCGGCCCCCCTCTCTCTGCCCACGGCCCCCTTCTCTCTCCCCCCGGCCCCCCTCTCTCTCCCGCCGGCCCCCTCTCTATCCCCCCGGCCCAACTCTCTCTCCCCACGGCCCAACTCTCTCTCCCCACGGCCACCCTCTCTCTCCCCCCGGCCCCCCTCTCTCTCCCCCCGGCCCCGCTCTCTCTCCCCCCGGCCCCCCTCTCTCTCCCCCCGGCCCCCCTCTCTCTCCCTCCGGCCACCCTCTCTCTCCCCTCTGCCTCCCTCTCTCTCCACCCGACTGCCCTCTCTCTCCCCCCGGCCCCCCTCTCTCTCCCCCCGGCCCCCTCTCTCTCACCCCGGCCCCCCTCTCTCTCCCCCGGCCCCCCTCTCTCTCCCCGGCCCCCCTCTCTCTCCCCAAGGCCCCCCTCTCTCTCCCCCCGGCCCCCCTCTATCTCCCTCCAGCCACCCTCTCTCTCCCGCCGGCCCCCCTCTCTCTCCCCCCGGCCCCCCTCTCTCTCCCCTCGGCCCCCCTCTCTCTCCCCCCGGCTCCCTTCTCTCTCCCCGCGGCCCCCCTCTCTCTCCCGCCGGCCCCTCTCTCTCTTCCCCCGGGCCCCCTACTCTCTCCCCCCGGCCCCCCTCTCTCTCCCCCCGGCCCCTTCTCTCTCCACCCGGCCCCCTCTCTATCCCCCCGGCCCCCCTCTCTCTCCCCACGGCCCCCCTCTCTCTCCCGCCGGCGCCTCTCTCTCTCCCCCCGGCCCCCCTCTCTCTCCCCACGGCCCCCGTCTCTTTCCTCACTGCCCCCTTCTCTCTCCCCCCGGCCCACCTCTCTCTCCCCCGGGCCCCCCTCTCTCTCCCCCCGGCCCCCCTCTCTCTCCCGCCGGCCCCCCTCTCTCTCCCCCCGGCCACCCTCTCTCTCCCCCCTGCCTCCCTCTCTCTCCACCCGGCCGCCCTCTCTCTCCTCCCGGCCCCCCTCTCTCTCCCCCCGGCCCCCCTCTCTCTCCCCCCGGCCCCCCTCTCTCTCCCCCCGGCCCCCCTCTTTCTCCCCCCAGCCACCCTCTCTCTCCCCCCGGCCTCCCTCTCTCTCCACCCGGCCGCCCTCTCTCTCCCACCGGCCCCCCTCTCTCTCCCCCCGGCCCCCCTCTCTCTCCCCCCGGCCCCCCTCTCTCTCCCCGGCCCCCCTCGCTCTCCCCAAGGCCCCCCTCTCTCTTTCCCCGGCCCCCCTCTATCTCCCTCCGGCCCCCCTCTCTCTCCCGCCGGCCCCCCTCTCTCTCCCCCCGGCCCCCCTCTCTCTCCCCTCGGCCCCCCTCTCTCTCCCCCCGGCTCCCCTCTCTCTCCCCGCGGACCCCCTCTCTCTCCCGCCGGCCCCCCTCTCTCTCCCCCCGGCCCCCTACTCTCTCCCCCCGGCCCCCCTCTCTCTCCCCCCGGCCCCTTCTCTCTCCACCCGGCCCCCTCTCTATCCCCCCGGCCCCCCTCTCTCTCCCCACGGCCCCCCTCTCTCTCCCGCCGGCGCCTCTCTCTCTCCCCCCGGCCCCCCTCTCTCTCCCCACGGCCCCCCTCTCTTTCCTCACGGCCCCCTTCTCTCTCCCCCCGGCCCTCCTCTCTCTCCCCCGGGCCCCCCTCTCTCTCCCCCCGGCCCCCCTCTCTCTCCCCCCGGCCCCCCTCTCTCTGCCCCCGGCCCCCCTCTCTCTGCCCCCGGCCCCCCTCTCTCTCCCCCCGGCCCCTCTCTCTCTCCCCCCGGCCCCTCTCTCTCTCCCCCCGGCCCCCCTCTCTCTCTCCCCTGCCCCCCTCTCTCTCCCCCCGGCCCCCTCTCTATCCCCCCGGCCCCCCTCTCTCTCCCCACGGCCCCCCTCTCTCTCCCGCCGGCCACTCTCTCTCTCCCCCCGGCCCCCCTCTCTCTCCCCACGGCCCCCCTCTCTCTACCCACGGCCCCCTTCTCTCTCCCCCCGGCCCTCCTCTCTCTCCCCCCGGCCCCCCTCTCTCTCCCCCCGGCCCCCCTCTCTCTGACCCCGGCCCCCCTCTCTCTGCCCATGGCCCCCTTCTCTCTCCCCCCGGCCCCCCTCTCTCTCCCGCCGGCCCCCTCTCTATCCCCCCGGCCCAACTCTCTCTCCCCACGGCCCAACTCTCTCTCCCCACGGCCACCCTCTCTCTCCCCCCGGCCCCCCTCTCTCTCCCCCCGGCCCCGCTCTCTCTCCCCCCGGCCCCCCTCTCTCTCCCCCCGGCCCCCCTCTCTCTCCCTCCGGCCACCCTCTCTCTCCCCCTGCCTCCCTCTCTCTCCACCCGACTGCCCTCTCTCTCCCCCCGGCCCCCCTCTCTCTCCCCCCGGCCCCCTCTCTCTCACCCCGGCCCCCCTCTCTCTCCCCCGGCCCCCCTCTCTCTCCCCGGCCCCCCTCTCTCTCCCCAAGGCCCCCCTCTCTCTCCCCCCGGCCCCCCTCTATCTCCCTCCGGCCCCCCTCTCTCTCCCGCCGGCCCCCCTCTCTCTCCCCCCGGCCCCCTTCTCTCTCCCCTCGGCCCCCCTCTCTCTCCCCCCGGCTCCCCTCTCTCTCCCCGCGGCCCCCCTTTCTCTCCCCCCGGCCCCCCTCTCTCTCCCCTCGGCCCCCCTCTCTCTCCCCCCGGCTCCCCTCTCTCTCCCCGCGGCCCCCCTCTCTCTCCCGCCGGCCCCCCTCTCTCTCCCCCCGGCCCCCTACTCTCTCCCCCCGGCCCCCCTCTCTCTCCCCCCGGCCCCTTCTCTCTCCACCCGGCCCTCTCTCTATCCCCCCGGCCCCCCTCTCTCTCCCCACAGCCCCCCTCTCTCTCCCGCCGGCCCCTCTCTCTCTCCCCCCGGCCTCCCTCTCTCTCCCCACGGCCCCCCTCTCTCTACCCACGGCCCCCTTCTCTCTCCCCCCGGCCCTCCTCTCTCTCCCCCCGGCCCCCCTCTCTCTCCCCCCGGCCCCCCTCTCTCTGCCCCCGGCCCCCCTCTCTCTGCCCACGGCCCCCTTCTCTCTCCCCCCGGCCCCCCTCTCTCTCCCGCCGGCCCCCTCTCTATCCCCCCGGCCCAACTCTCTCTCCCCACGGCCCAACTCTCTCTCCCCACGGCCCCCCTCTCTCTCCCCCCGGCCCCCCTCTCTCTCCCTCCGGCCACCCTCTCTCTCCCCTCTGCCTCCCTCTCTCTCCACCCGACTGCCCTTTCTCTCCCCCCGGCCCCCCTCTCTCTCCCCCCGGCCCCCTCTCTCTCACCCCGGCCCCCCTCTCTCTCCCCCGGCCCCCCTCTCTCTCCCCGGCCCCCCTCTCTCTCCCCAAGGCCCCCCTCTCTCTCCCCCCGGCCCCTTCTATCTCCCTCCGGCCACCCTCTCTCTCCCGCCGGCCCCCCTCTCTCTCCCCCCGGCCCCCCTCTCTCTCCCCTCGGCCCCCCTTTCTCTCCCCCCGGCTCCCCTCTCTCTCCCCGCGGCCCCCCTCTCTCTCCCGCCGGCCCCCCTCTCTCTTCCCCCGGGCCCCCTACTCTCTCCCCCCGGCCCCCCTCTCTCTCCCCCCGGCCCCTTCTCTCTCCACCCGGCCCCCTCTCTATCCCCCCGGCCCCCCTCTCTCTCCCCACGGCCCCCCTCTCTCTCCCGCCGGCGCCTCTCTCTCTCCCCCCGGCCCCCCTCTCTCTCCCCACGGCCCCCCTCTCTTTCCTCACTGCCCCCTTCTCTCTCCCCCCGGCCCCCCTCTCTCTCCCCCGGGCCCCCCTCTCTCTCCCCCCGGCCCCCCTCTCTATCCCGCCGGCCCCCCTCTCTCTGCCCCCGGCCCCCCTCTCTCTGCCCCCGGCCCCCCTCTCTCTCCCCCCGGCCCCCCTTTCTCTCCCCCCGGCCCCTCTCTCTCTCCCCCCGGCCCCCCTCTCTCTCCCCCCTGCCCCCCTCTCTCTCCCCCCGGCCCCCTCTCTATCCCCCCGGCCCCCCTCTCTCTCCCCACGGCCCCCCTCTCTCTCCCGCCGGCCCCTCTCTCTCTCCCCCCGGCCCCCCTCTCTCTCCCCACGGCCCCCCTCTCTTTACCCACGGCCCCCTTCTCTCTCCACCCGGCCCTCCTCTCTCTCCCCCCGGCCCCCCGCTCTCTCCCCCCGGCCCCCCTCTCTCTGCCCCCGGCCCCCCTCTCTCTGCCCACGGCCCCCTTCTCTCTCCCCCCGGCCCCCCTCTCTCTCCCGCCGGCACCCTCTCTATCCCCCCGGCCCAACTCTCTCTCCCCACGGCCCAACTCTCTCTCCCCACGGCCACCCTCTCTCTCCCCCCGGCCCCCCTCTCTCTCCCCCCGGCCCCGCTCTCTCTCCCCCCGGCCCCCCTCTCTCTCCCCCCGGCCCCTCTCTCTCTCCCTCCGGCCACCCTCTCTCTCCCCCCTGCCTCCCTCTCTCTCCACCCGACTGCCCTCTCTCTCCCCCCGGCCCCCCTCTCTCTCCCCCCGGCCCCGCTCTCTCTCCCCCCGGCCCCCCTCTCTCTCCCCCCGGCCCCCCTCTCTCTCCCTCCGGCCACCCTCTCTCTCCCCCCTGCCTCCCTCTCTCTCCACCCGACTGCCCTCTCTCTCCCCCCGGCCCCCCTCTCTCTTCCCCCGGCCCCCTCTCTCTCACCCCGGCCCCCCTCTCTCTCCCCCGGCCCCCCTCTCTCTCCCCCCGGCCACCCTCTCTCTCTCCCCGGCCTCCCTATCTCTCCACCCGGCCGCACTCTCTCTCCCCCCCTGCCCCCCTCTCTCTCTCCCCGGCACCCCTCTCTCTCCCCCCGGCCCCTCTCTCTCTCCCCGGCCCCCCTCTCTCTCCCCAAGGCCCCCCTTTCTCTCCCCCCGACCCCCCTCTCTCTCCCTCCGGCCCCCCTCTCTCTCCCGCCGGCCCCCCTCTCTCTCCCCCCGGGCCCCCTCTCTCTCCCCCTGGCTCCCCTCTCTCTCCCCGTGGCCCCCCTCTCTCTCCCTCCGGCCCCCCTCTCTCTCCCCCCGGCCCCCCTCTCTCTCCCCCCGGCCCCCCTCTCTCTCCCCCCGGCCCCCCTCTCTCTCCCCCCGGCCCCCTCTCTATCCCCCCAGCCCCCCTCTCTCTCCCCACGGCCCCCCTCTCTCTCCCGCCAGCCCCTCTCTCTCTCCCCCGGCCCCCCTCTCTCTCCCCACGGCCCCCCTCTCTTCCCACGGCCCCCTTCTCTCTCCCCCCGGCCCTCCTCTCTCTCCCCCCGGCCCCCTCTCTCTCCCCCCGGCCCCCCTCTCTCTCCCCCCGGCCCCCCTCTCTCTGCCCCGGCCCCCTTCTCTCTGCCCCCGGCCCCCCTCTCTCTCCCCCCGGCCCCCCTCTCTCTCCCGCCGGCCCCCCTCTCTCTCCCCCCGGCCCCCCTCTCTCTCGCCCCGGCCCCCCTCTCTCTCCCGCCGGCCCCCCTCTCTCTCCCCCTGGCCCCCCTCTATCTCCCGCCGGCCCCCCTCTCTCTCCCCCTGGCCCCCCTCTCTCTACCCCCGGCCCCCCTCTCTCTCCCTCCGCCCCCCTCTCTCTCCCCCCGGCCCCCCTCTCTCTCCCCCCGGCCCCCCTCTCTTTCCCCCCAGCCCCCTCTCTATCCCCACGGCCCCCCTCTCTATCCCCCCGGCCCCCCTCTCTATCCCCCCGGCCCCCCTCTCTCTCCCTCCGGCCCCCCTCTCTCTCCCCCCGGCCCCTCTCTCTCTCCACACGGCCCCCATATCTCTCCCCCCGGCCCCCCCCTCTCTGCCCCTGGCCCCTCTCTCTCTGCCCCCGGCCCCCTCTCTCTTCCGCCGGCCCCCCTCTCTCTCCCCCCGGCCCCCCTCTCTCTCCCCTTGACCCACCTCTCTCTCCCCCCGGCCTCCCTCTCTCTCCAACCGGCCGCCCTCTGTCTCCCCCCGGCCCCCCTCTCTCTCCCCCCGGCCCCCCTCTCTCTCCCCCCGGCCCTCCTCTCTCTCCCCGGCCCCCCTCTCTCTCCCCAAGGCCCCCCTCTCTCTCCCCCCGTCCCCCCTCTCTCTCCCCCGGCCCCCCTCTCTCTCCCGCCGGCCCCCCTCTCTCTCCCCCCGGCCCCCCTCTCTCTCTCCCCGGCCCCCCTCTCTCTCCCCCCGGCCCCCCTCTCTCTCCCCCCGGCCCCCCTCTCTCTCCCCGGCCCCCCTCTCTCTCCCCAAGGCCCCCTCTCTCTCCCCCGGCCCCCCTCTCTCTCCCCCCGGCCCCCCTCTCTCTCCCCCCGGCCACCCTCTCTCTCCGTCTGGCCCCCCTCTCTCTCCCGCCGGCCCCCCTCTCTCTCCCCCCGGCCCCCCTCTCTCTCCCCCCGGCCCCCCTCTCTCTCCTCCCGGCTCCCCTCTCTCTCCCCGCGGCCCCTCTCTCTCTCCCTCCGGCCCCACTCTCTCTCCCCCGGCCCCCCTCTCTCTCCCCGCCGGCCCCCCTCTCTCTCCCCCCGGCCCCCCTCTCTCTACCCCCGGCCCCCTCTCTATCCCCCCAGCCCCCCTCTCTCTCCCCACGGCCCCCCTCTCTCTCCCGCCGGCCCCTCTCTCTCTCCCCCCAGCCCCCCTCTCTCTCCCCACGGCCCCCCTCTCTTCCCACGGCCCCCTTCTCTCTCCCCCCGGCCCTCCTCTCTCTCCCCCCGGCCCCCCTCTCTCTCCCCACGGCCCCCCTCTCTCTCCCCCCGGCCCCCCTCTCTCTGCCCCCGGCCCCCCTCTCTCTGCCCCCGGCCCCCCTCTCTCTCCCCCCGGTCCCCCTCTCTCTCCCGCCGGCCCCCCTCTCTCTCCGCCCGGCCCCCCTCTCTCTCGCCCCGGCCCCCCTCTCTCTCCCGCCGGCCCCCATCTCTCTCCCCCTGGCCCCCCTCTCTCTCCCGCCGGCCCCCTCTCTCTCCCCCTGGCCCCCCTCTCTCTACCCCAGGCCCCCCTCTCTCTCCCTCCGCCCCCCTCTCTCTCCCCCCGGCCCCCCTCTCTCTCCACACGGCCCCCCTCTCTCTCCCCCCGGCCCCCCACTCTCTGCCCCTGGCCCCCCTCTCTCTGCCCCCGGCCACCTCTCTCTTCCGCCGGCCCCCCTCTCTCTCCCCCCGGCCTCCCTCTCTCTCCACCCGGCCGCCCTCTCTCTCCCCCCGGCCCCCCTCTCTCTCCCCCCGGCCCCCCTCTCTCTCCCCCCGGCCCCCCTCTCTCTCCCCGGCCCCCCTCTCTCTCCCCAAGGCCCCCCTCTCTCTCCCCCCGTCCCCCCTCTCTCTCCCCCGGCCCCCCTCTTTCTCCCACCGGCCCCCCTCTCTCTCCCCCCGGCCCCCCTCTCTCTCTCCCCGGCCCCGCTCTCTCTCCCCCCGGCCCCCCTCTCTCTCCCCCCGGCCCCCCTCTCTCTCCCCGGCCCCCCTCTCTCTCCCCAAGGCCCCCTCTCTCTCCCCCGGCCCCCCTCTCTCTACCCCCGGCCCCCCTCTCTCTCCCCCCGGCCTCCCTCTCTCTCCGTCCGGCCCCCCTCTCTCTCCCGCCGGCCCCCCTCTCTCTCCCCCCGGCCCCCCTCTCTCTCCCCCCGGCCCCCCTCTCTCTCCCCCCGGCTCCCCTCTCTCTCCCCGCGGCCCCTCTCTCTCTCCCTCCGGCCCCCCTCTCTCTCCCCCCAGCCCCCCTCTCTCCCCCTCCGGCCGCCCTCTCTCTACCCCTGGCCCCCCTCTCTCTCCCCCCGGCCCCCTCTCTATCCCCCCAGCCCCCCTCTCTCTCCCCACGGCCCCCCTCTCTCTCCCGCCGGCCCCTCTCTCTCTCCCCCCGGCCCCCCTTCTCTCCCCACGGCCCCCCTCTCTTCCACGGCCCCCTTCTCTCTCCCCCCGGCCCTCCTCTCTCTCCCCCCGGCCCCCCTCTCTCTCCCCACGGCCCCCCTCTCTCTCCCCCCGGCCCCCCTCTCTCTGCCCCCGGCCCCCCTCTCTCTGCCCCCGGCCCCCCTCTCTCTCCCCCCGGCCCCCCTCTCTCTCCCGCCGGCCCCCCTCTCTCTCCCCCCGGCCACCCTCTCTCTCGCCCCGGCCCCCCTCTCTCTCCCGCCGGCCCCCCTCTCTCTCCCCCTGGCCCCCCTCTCTCTCCCGCCGGCCCCTCTCTCTCTCCCCCTGGCCCCCCTCTCTCTACCCCCGGCCCCCCTCTCTCTCCCTCCGCCCCCCTCTCTCTCCCCCCGGCCCCCCTCTCTCTCCCCCCCGGCCACCCTCTCTTTCCCCCCGGCCCCCTCTCTATCCCCACGGCCCCCCTCTCTATCCCCCCGGCCCCCCTCTCTATCCCCCCGGCCCCCCTCTCTCTCCCTCCGGCCCCCATCTCTCTCCCCCCGGCCCCTCTCTCTCTCCACACGGCCCCGCTCTCTCTCCCCCCGGCCCACCTCTCTCTGCCCCCGGCCCCCCTCTCTCTGCCTCCGGCCCCCTCTCTCTTCTGCCGGCCCCCCTCTCTCTCCCCCCGGCCCCCCTCTCTCTCCCCCTGACCCCCCTCTCTCTCCCCCCGGCCTCCCTCTCTCTCCACCCGGCCGCCCTCTCTCTCCCCGCGGCCCCCCTCTCTCTCCCCCCGGCCCCCCTCTCTCTCCCCCCGGCCCCCCTCACTCTCCGGCCCCCCTCTCTCTCCCCAAGGCCCCCCTCTCTCTCCCCCCGTCCCCCCTCTCTCTCCCCCCGGCCCCCCTCTCTCTCCCGCCGGCCCCCCTCTCTCTCCCCCCGGCCCCCCTCTCTCTCTCCCCGGCCCCCCTCTCTCTCCCCCCGGCCCCCCTCTCTCTCCCCCCGGCCCCCCTCTCTCTCCCCGGCCCCCCTCTCTCTCCCCAAGGCCCCCTCTCTCTCCGCCGGCCCCCCTCTCTCTCCCCCCGGCCCCCCTCTCTCTCCCCCCGGCCACCCTCTCTCTCCCCCAGGCCCCCCTCTCTCTCCCCCCGGCCCCCCTCTCTCTCCCCCCGGCCATGCTCTCTCTCCCCACGTCCGCCCTCTCTCTCCCCCCGGACCCCCTCTCTCTCCCCCCGGCCACCCTCTCTATCCCCCCTGCCTCCCTCTCTCTCCACCCGACCGCCCTCTCTCTCCCCCCGGCCCCCCTCTCTCTCCCGCCGGCCCCCCTCTCTCTCCCCCCGGCCCCCCTCTTTCTCCCACCGGCCTCCCTCTCTCTGCACCCGGCCGCCCTCTCTCTCCCACCGGCCCCCCTCTCTCTCACCCCGGCCCCCCTCTCTCTCCCCCCGGCCCCCCTCTCTCTCCACGGCCCCCCTCTCTCTCCCCAAGGCCCCCCTCTCTCTCCCCCCGGCCCCCCTCTCTCTCCCTCCGGCCCCCCTCTCTCTCCCGCCGGCCCCCCTCTCTCCCCCCCCGGCCCACCTCTCTCTCCCCCCGGCCCCCCTCTCTCTCCCCCCGGCTCCCCTCTCTCTCCCCGCGGCCCCCCTCTCTCTCCCCCCGGCCCCCCTCTCTCTCCCCCCGCCCCCCTCTCTCTCCCCCCGGCCCCCTCTCTATCCCCCCGGCCCCCCTCTCTCTCCCCCCGGCCCCCCTCTCTCTCCCCCCGGCGCCCCTCTCTCTCCCCGGCCCCCCTCTCTCTCAGCAAGGCCCCCTCTCTCTCCCCCGGCCCCCCTCCCTCTCCCCCCGGCCCCCCTCTCTCTCCCCCCGGCCACCCTCTCTCTCCCCCGGGCCCCCCTCTCTCTCCCCCCGGCCCCCCTCTCTCTCCCCCCGGCCCCGCTCTCTCTCCCCCCGTCCCCCCTCTCTCTCCCCCCGGCCCCCCTCTCTCTCCCCCCGGCCACCCTCTCTCTCCACCCTGCCTCCCTCTCTCTCCACCCTGCCGCCCTCTCTCTCCCCCCGGCCCCCCTCTCTCTCCCCTCGGCCCCCCTCTCTCTCCCCGGCCCCTCTCTCTCTCCCCAAGGCCCCCTCTCTCTCCCCCGGCCCCCCTCTCTCTACCCCCGGCCCCCCTCTCTCTCCCCCCGGCCACCCTCTCTCTCCGTCCGGCCCCCCTCTCTCTCCCCCCGGCCCCCCTCTCTCTCCCCCCGGCCACCCTCTCTCTCCGCCCTGCCTCCCTCTCTCTCCACCCGGCCGCCCTCTCTCTCCCCCGGCCCCCCTCTCTCTCCCCTCGGCCCCCCTCTCTCTCCCCGGCCCCCCTCTCTCTCCCCCCGGCTCCCCTCTCTCTCCCCGCGGCCCCTCTCTCTCTCCCTCCGGCCCCCCTCTCTCTCCCCCCGGCCCCCCTCTCTCTCCCCCCGGCCCCCCTCTCTCTCCCCCCGGCCCCCCTCTCTCTCCCCCCGGCCCCCTCTCTATCCCCCCAGCCCCCCTCTCTCTCCCCACGGCCCCCCTCTCTCTCCCGCCGGCCCCTCTCTCTCTCCCCCCGGCCCCCCTTCTCTCCCCACGGCCCCCCTCTCTTCCCACGGCCCCCTTCTCTCTCCCACCGGCCCCCCTCTCTCTCCCCCCGGCCCCCCTCTCTCTCCCGCCGGCCCCCCTCTCTCTCCCCCCGGCCACCCTCTCTCTCGCCCCGGCCCCCCTCTCTCTCCCGCCGGCCCCCCTCTCTCTCCCCCTGGCCCCCCTCTCTCTCCCGCCGGCCCCCCTCTCTCTCCCCCTGGCCCCCCTCTCTCTACCCCCGGCCCCCCTCTCTCTCCCTCCGCCCCCCTCTCTCTCCCCCCGGCCCCCCTCTCTCTCCCCCCGGCCACCCTCTCTTTCCCCATGGCCCCCTCTCTATCCCCACGGCCCCCCTCTCTATCCCCCCGGCCCCCCTCTCTATCCCCCCGGCCCCCCTCTCTCTCCCTCCGGCCCCCATCTCTCTCCCCCCGGCCCCTCTCTCTCTCCACACGGCCCCGCTCTCTCTCCCCCCGGCCCACCTCTCTCTGCCCCCGGCCCCCCTCTCTCTGCCCCCGGCCCCCTCTCTCTTCCGCCGGCCCCCCTCTCTCTCCCCCCGGCCCCCCTCTCTCTCCCCATGACCCCCCTCTCTCTCCCCCCGGCCTCCCTCTCTCTCCACCCGGCCGCCCTCTCTCTCCCCGCGGCCCCCCTCTCTCTCCCCCCGGCCCCCCTCTCTCTCCACCCGGCCCCCCTCTCTCTCCGACCCCCCTCTCTCTCCCCAAGGCCCTCCTCTCTCTCCCCCCGTCCCCCCTCTCTCTCCCCCCGGCCCCCCTCTCTCTCCCGCCGGCCCCCCTCTCTCTCCCCCCGGCCCCCCTCTCTCTCTCCCCGGCCCCCCTCTCTCTCCCCCCGTCCCCCCTCTCTCTCCCCCCGGCCCCCCTCTCTCTCCCCCCGGCCACCCTCTCTCCCCGCCCTGCCTCCCTCTCTCTCCACCCTGCCGCCCTCTCTCTCCCCCCGGCCCCCCTCTCTCTCCCCTCGGCCCCCCTCTCTCTCCCCGGCCCCTCTCTCTCTCCCCAAGGCCCCCTCTCTCTCCCCCGGCCCCCCTCTCTCAACCCCCGGCCCCCCTCTCTCTCCCCCCGGCCACCCTCTCTCTCCGTCCGGCCCCCCTCTCTCTCCCCCCGGCCCCCCTCTCTCTCCCCCCGGCCACCCTCTCTCTCCGCCCTGCCTCCCTCTCTCTCCACCCGGCCGCCCTCTCTCTCCCCCGGCCCCCCTCTCTCTCCCCTCGGCCCCCCTCTCTCTCCCCGGCCCCCCTCTCTCTCCCCCCGGCTCCCCTCTCTCTCCCCGCGGCCCCTCTCTCTCTCCCTCCGGCCCCCCTCTCTCTCCCCCCGGCCCCCCTCTCTCTCCCCCCGGCCCCCCTCTCTCTCCCCCCGGCCCCCCTCTCTCTCCCCCCGGCCCCCTCTCTATCCCCCCAGCCCCCCTCTCTCTCCCCACGGCCCCCCTCTCTTCCCACGGCCCCCTTCTCTCTCCCCCCGGCCCTCCTCTCTCTCCCCCCGGCCCCCCTCTCTCTGCCCCCGGCCCCCCTCTCTCTGCCCGGGGCCCCCCTCTCTCTCCCCCCGGCCCCCCTCTCTCTCCCGCCGGCCCCCCTCTCTCTCCCCCCGGCCACCCTCTCTCTCGCCCCGGCCCCCCTCTCTCTCCCGCCGGCCCCCCTCTCTCTCCCCCTGGCCCCCCTCTCTCTCCCGCCGGCCCCCCTCTCTCTCCCCCTGGCCCCCCTCTCTCTACCCCCGGCCCCCCTCTCTCTCCCTCCGCCCCCCTCTCTCTCCCCCCGGCCCCCCTCTCTCTCCCCCCGGCCACCCTCTCTTTCCCCACGGTCCCCTCTCTATCCTCACGGCCCCCCTCTCTATCCCCCCGGCCCCCCTCTCTATCCCCCCGGCCCCCCTCTCTCTCCCTCCGGCCCCCATCTCTCTCCCCCCGGCCCCTCTCTCTCTCCACACGGCCCCGCTCTCTCTCCCCCCGGCCCACCTCTCTCTGCCCCCGGCCCCCCTCTCTCTGCCCCCGGCCCCCTCTCTCTTCCGCCGGCCCCCCTCTCTCTCCCCCCGGCCCCCCTCTCTCTCCCCATGACCCCCCTCTCTCTCCCCCCGGCCTCCCTCTCTCTCCACCCGGCCGCCCTCTCTCTCCCCGCGGCCCCCCTCTCTCTCCCCCCGGCCCCCCTCTCTCTCCCCCCGGCCCCCCTCTCTCTCCGACCCCCCTCTCTCTCCCCAAGGCCCTCCTCTCTCTCCCCCCGTCCCCCCTCTCTCTCCGCCCGGCCCCCCTCTCTCTCCCGCCGGCCCCCCTCTCTCTCCCCCCGGCCCCCCTCTCTCTCTCCCCGACCCCCCTCTCTCTCCCCCCGGCCCCCCTCTCTCTCCCCCCGGCCCCCCTCTCTCTCCCCGGCCCCCCTCTCTCTCCCCAAGGCCCCCTCTCTCTCCCCCGGCTCCCCTCTCTCTCCCCCCGGCCCCCCTCTCTCTCCCCCCGGCCACCCTCTCTCTCCCCCGGGCCCCCCTCTCTCTCCCCCCGGCCCCCCTCTCTCTCCCCCCGGCCCTGCTCTCTCTCCCCACGTCCGCCCTCTCTCTCCCCCCGGCCCCCCTCTCTCTCCCCCCGGCCACCCTCTCTCTCCCCCCTGCCTCCCTCTCTCTCCACCCGGCCGCCCTCTCTCTCTCCCCGGCCCCCCTCTCTCTCCCGCCGGCCCCCCTCTCTCTCCCCCCGGCCCACCTCTTTCTCCCACCGGCCTCCCTCTCTCTCCACCCGGCCGCCATCTCTCTCCCACCGGCCCCCCTCTCTCTCCCCCCGGCCCCCCTCTCTCTCCCCCCGGCCCCCCTCTCTCTCCACGGCCCCCCTCTCTCTCCCCAAGGCCCCCCTCTCTCTCCCCCCGGCCCCCCTCTCTCTCCCTCCGGCCCCCCTCTCTCTCCCGCCGGCCCCCCTCTCTCTACCCCCGGCCCCCCTCTCTCTCCCCCCGGCCCCCCTCTCTCTCCCCCCGGCTCCCCTCTCTCTCCCCGTGGCCCCCCTCTCTCTCCCCCCGGCCCCCCTCTCTCTCCCCCCGGCCCCCCTCTCTCCCCCCGGCCCCCTCTCTATCCCCCCGGCCCCCCTCTCTCTCCCCCCGGCCCCCCTCTCTCTCCCCCCGGCACCCCTCTCTCTCCCCGGCCCCCCTCTCTCTCCCCAAGGCCCCCTCTCTCTCCCCCGGCCCCCCTCTCTCTCCCCCCGGCCCCCCTCTCTCTCCCCCCGGCCACCCTCTCTCTCCCCCGGGCCCCCCTCTCTCTCCCCCCGGCCCCCCTCTCTCTCCCCCCGGCCCCGCTCTCTCTCCCCCCGTCCCCCCTCTCTCTCCCCCCGGCCCCCCTCTCTCTCCCCCCGGCCACCCTCTCTCTCCGCCCTGCCTCCCTCTCTCTCCACCCGGCCGCCCTCTTTCTCCCCCCGGCCCCCCTCTCTCTCCCCCCGGCCCCCCTCTCTCTCCCCCCGGCCCCCCTCTCTCTCCCCCCGGCCCCC
The DNA here is from genome assembly GCF_048934315.1 of Petromyzon marinus. Classification (NCBI taxonomy): domain Eukaryota; kingdom Metazoa; phylum Chordata; class Hyperoartia; order Petromyzontiformes; family Petromyzontidae; genus Petromyzon; species Petromyzon marinus. Next base: position 33,542 of record NW_027423573.1, read on the forward strand.
CTCTTTCTCCCCCCGGCCTCCCTCTCTCTCCACCCGGCCGCCCTCTCTCTCCCACCGGCCCCCCTCTCTCTCCCCCCGGCCCCCCTCTCTCTCCCCCCGGCCCCCCTCTCTCTCCCCGGCCCCCCTCTCTCTCCCCAAGGCCCCCCTCTCTCTCCCCCCGGCCCCCCTCTCTCTCCCTCCGGCCCCCCTCTCTCTCCCGCCGGCCCCCCTCTCTCTCCCCCCGGCCCCCCTCTCTCTCCCCCCGGCCCCCCTCTCTCTCCCCCCGGCTCCCCTCCCTCTCCCCGCGGCCCCCCTCTCTCTCCCGCCGGCCCCCCTCTCTCTCCCCCCGTCCCCCCTCTCTCTCTCCCCGGCACCCCTCTCTCTCCCCTCGGCCCCCCTCTCTCTCCCCCCGGCCCCCTCTCTATCCCCCCGGCCCCCCTCTCTCTCCCCACGGCCCCCCTCTCTCTCCCGCCGGCGCCTCTCTCTCTCCCCCCGGCCCCCCTCTCTCTCCCCACGGCCCCCCTCTCTCTCCTCACGGCCCCCTTCTCTCTCCCCCCGGCCCTCCTCTCTCTCTCCCGGGACCCCCTCTCTCTCCCCCCGGCCCCCCTCTCTCTCCCCCCGGCCCCCCTCTCTCTGCCCCCGGACCTCCTCTCTCTGCCCCCGGCCCCCCTCTCTCTCTCCCCGGCCCCCCTCTCTCTCCCCCCGCCCCCCTCTCTCTCCCCCCGGCCCCCCTCTCTCTCCCCCCGGCCCCCTCTCTATCCCCCCGGCCCCCCTCTCTCTCCCCACGGCCCCCTCTCTCTCCCGCCGGCCCCTCTCTCTCTCCCCCCGGCCCCCCTCTCTCTCCCCACGGCCCCCCTCTCTCTACCCACGGCCCCCTTCTCTCTCCCCCCGGCCCTCCTCTCTCTCCCCCCGGCCCCCCTCTCTCTCCCCCCGGCCCCCCTCTCTCTCCCCCCGGGCCCCCTCTCTCTGCCCCCGGCCCCCCTCTCTCTGCCCCCGGCCCCCCTCTCTCTCCCCCCGGCCCCCCTCTCTCTCCCTCCGGCCCCCCTCTCTCTCCCGCCGGCCCCCCTCTCTCTCCCCCCGGCCCCCCTCTCTCTCCCCCCGGCCCCCCTCTCTCTCTCCCCGGCTCCCCTCTCTCTCCCCGCGGCCCCCCTCTCTCTCCCGCCGGCCCCCCTCTCTCTCCCCCCGTCCCCCCTCTCTCTCCCCCCGGCACCCCTCTCTCCCCCCTCGGCCCCCCTCTCTCTCCCCCCGGCCCCCTCTCTATCCCCCCGGCCCCCCTCTCTCTCCCCACGGCCCCCCTCTCTCTCCCGCCGGCGCCTCTCTCTCTCCCCCCGGCCCCCCTCTCTCTCCCCACGGCCCCCCTCTCTCTCCTCACGGCCCCCTTCTCTCTCCCCCCGGCCCTCCTCTCTCTCCCCCGGGCCCCCCTCTCTCTCCCCCCGGCCCCCCTCTCTCTCCCCCCGGCCCCCCTCTCTCTGCCCCCGGCCCCCCTCTCTCTGCCCCCGGCCCCCCTCTCTCTCTCCCCGGCCCCCTCTCTCTCCCCCCGCCCCCCTCTCTCTCCCCCCGGCCCCCCTCTCTCTCCCCCCGGCCCCCTCTCTCTCCCCCCGGCCCCCCTCTCTCTCCCCACGGCCCCCCTCTCTCTACCCACGGCCCCCTTCTCTCTCCCCCCGGCCCTCCTCTCTCTCCCCCCGGCCCCCCTCTCTCTCCCCCCGGCCCCCCTCTCTCTCCCCCCGGGCCCCCTCTCTCTGCCCCCGGCCCCCCTCTCTCTGCCCCCGGCCCCCCTCTCTCTCCCCCCGGCCCCCCTCTCTCTCCCTCCGGCCCCCCTCTCTCTCCCGCCGGCCCCCCTCTCTCTCCCCCCGGCCCCCCTCTCTCTCCCCCCGGCCCCCCTCTCTCTCCCCCCGGCTCCCCTCTCTCTCCCCGCGGCCCCCCTCTCTCTCCCGCCGGCCCCCCTCTCTCTCCCCCCGTCCCCCCTCTCTCTCCCCCCAGCACCCCTCTCTCTCCCCTCGGCCCCCCTCTCTCTCCCCCCGGCCCCCTCTCTATCCCCCCGGCCCCCCTCTCTCTCCCCACGGCCCCCCTCTCTCTCCCGCCGGCGCCTCTCTCTCTCCCCCCGGCCCCCCTCTCTCTCCCCACGGCCCCCCTCTCTCTCCTCACGGCCCCCTTCTCTCTCCCCCCGGCCCTCCTCTCTCTCCCCCGGGCCCCCCTCTCTCTCCCCCCGGCCCCCCTCTCTCTCCCCCCGGCCCCCCTCTCTCTGCCCCCGGCCCCCCTCTCTCTGCCCCCGGCCCCCCTCTCTCTCTCCCCGGCCCCCCTCTCTCTCCCCCCGCCCCCCTCTCTCTCCCCCCGGCCCCCCTCTCTCTCCCCCCGGCCCCCTCTCTATCCCCCCGGCCCCCCTCTCTCTCCCCACGGCCCCCCTCTCTCTCCCGCCGGCCCCTCTCTCTCTCCCCCCGGCCCCCCTCTCTCTCCCCACGGCCCCCCTCTCTCTACCCACGGCCCCCTTCTCTCTCCCCCCGGCCCTCCTCTCTCTCCCCCCGGCCCCCCTCTCTCTCCCCCCGGCCCCCCTCTCTCTCCCCCCGGGCCCCCTCTCTCTGCCCTCGGCCCCCCTCTCTCTGCCCCCGGCCCCCCTCTCTCTCCCCCCGGCCCCCCTCTCTCTCCCCCCGGCCCCCCTCTCTCTCCCCCCGGCCCCCCTCTCTCTCCCCCCGGCCCCCCTCTCTCTCCCCGGCCCCCCTCTCTCTCCCCAAGGCCCCCTCTCTCTCCCCCGGCTCCCCTCTCTCTCCCCCCGGCCCCCCTCTCTCTCCCCCCGGCCAACCTCTCTCTCCCCCGGGCCCCCCTCTCTCTCCCCCCGGCCCCCCTCTCTCTCCCCCCGGCCCTGCTCTCTCTCCCCACGTCCGCCCTCTCTCTCCCCCCGGCCCCCCTCTCTCTCCCCCCGGCCACCCTCTCTCTCCCCCCTGCCTCCCTCTCTCTCCACCCGGCCGCCCTCTCTCTCCCCCCGGCCCCCCTCTCTCTCCCGCCGGCCCCCCTCTCTCTCCCCCCGTCCCCCCTCTTTCTCCCACCGGCCTCCCTCTCTCTTCACCCGGCCGCCATCTCTCTCCCACCGGCCCCCCTCTCTCTCCCCCCGGCCCCCCTCTCTCTCCCCCCGGCCCCCCTCTGTCTCCACGGCCCCCCTCTCTCTCCCCAATGCCCCCCTCTCTCTCCCCCCGGCCCCCCTCTCTCTCCCTCCGGCCCCCCTCTCTCTCCCGCCGGCCCCCCTCTCTCTACCCCCGGCCCCCCTCTCTCTCCCCCCGGCCCCCCTCTCTCTCCCCCCGGCTCCCCTCTCTCTCCCCGTGGCCCCCCTCTCTCTCCCCCCGGCCCCCCTCTCTCTCCCCCCGGCCCCCCTCTCTCCCCCCGGCCCCCTCTCTATCCCCCCGGCCCCCCTCTCTCTCCCCCCGGCCCCCCTCTCTCTCCCCCCGGCCCCCCTCTCTCTCCCCGGCCCCCCTCTCTCTCCCCAAGGCCCCCTCTCTCTCCCCCGGCCCCCCTCTCTCTCCTCCCGGCCCCCCTCTCTCTCCCCCCGGCCACCCTCTCTCTCCCCCGGGCCCCCCTCTCTCTCCCCCCGGCCCCCCTCTCTCTCCCCCCGGCCCCGCTCTCTCTCCCCCCGTCCCCCCTCTCTCTCCCCCCGGCCCCCCTCTCTCTCCCCCCGGCCACCCTCTCTCTCCGCCCTGCCTCCCTCTCTCTCCACCCGGCCGCCCTCTCTCTCCCCCCGGCCCCCCTCTCTCTCCCCCCGGCCCCCCTCTCTCTCCCCCCGGCCCCCCTCTCTCTCCCCCCGGCCCCCCTCTTTCTCCCCCCGGCCTCCCTCTCTCTCCACCCGGCCGCCCTCTCTCTCCCACCGGCCCCCCTCTCTCTCCCCCCGGCCCCCCTCTCTCTCCCCCCGGCCCCCCTCTCTCTCCCCGGCCCCCCTCTCTCTCCCCAAGGCCCCCCTCTCTCTCCCCCCGGCCCCCCTCTCTCTCCCTCCGGCCCCCCTCTCTCTCCCGCCGGCCCCCCTCTCTCTCCCCCCGGCCCCCCTCTCTCTCCCACCGGCCCCCCTCTCTCTCCCCCCGGCTCCTCTCTCTCTCCCCGCGGCCCCCCTCTCTCTCCCGCCGGCCCCCCTCTCTCTCCCCCCGTCCCCCCTCTCTCTCCCCCCGGCACCCCTCTCTCTCCCCTCGGCCCCCCTCTCTCTCCCCCCGGCCCCCTCTCTATCCCCCCGGCCCCCCTCTCTCTCCCCACGGCCCCCCTCTCTCTCCCGCCGGCGCCTCTCTCTCTCCCCCCGGCCCCCCTCTCTCTCCCCACGGCCCCCCTCTCTCTCCTCACGGCCCCCTTCTCTCTCCCCCCGGCCCTCCTCTCTCTCCCCCGGGCCCCCCTCTCTCTCCCCCCGGCCCCCCTCTCTCTCCCCCCGGCCCCCCTCTCTCTGCCCCCGGCCCCCCTCTCTCTGCCCCCGGCCCCCCTCTCTCTCTCCCCGGCCCCCCTCTCTCTCCCCCCGCCCCCCTCTCTCTCCCCCCGGCCCCCTCTCTATCCCCCCGGCCCCCCTCTCTCTCCCCACGGCCCCCCTCTCTCTCCCGCCGGCCCCTCTCTCTCTCCCCCCGGCCCCCCTCTCTCTCCCCACGGCCCCCCTCTCTCTACCCACGGCCCCCTTCTCTCTCCCCCCGGCCCTCCTCTCTCTCCCCCCGGCCCCCCTCTCTCTCCCCCCGGCCCCCCTCTCTCTCCCCCCGGGCCCCCTCTCTCTGCCCCCGGCCCCCCTCTCTCTGCCCCCGGCCCCCCTCTCTCTCCACCATGCCCCCCTCTCTCTCCCCCCGGCCCCCCTCTCTCTCCCCCCGGCCCCCCTCTCTCTCCCCCCGGCCCCCCTCTTTCTACCCCCGGCCTCCCTCTCTCTCCACCCGGCTGCCCTGTCTCTCCCACCGGCCCCCCTCTCTCTCCCCCCGGCCCCCCTCTCTCTCCCCCCGGCCCCCCTCTCACTCCCCGGCCCCCCTCTCTCTCCCCAAGCCCCCCCTCTCTCTCCCCCCGGCCCCCCTCTCTCTGCCCCCGGCCCCCCTCTCTCTCCACCAGGCCCCCCTCTCTCTCCCCCCGGCCCCCCTCTCTCTCCCCCCGGCCCCCCTCTCTCTCCCCCCGGCCCCCCTCTTTCTACCCCCGGCCTCCCTCTCTCTCCACCCGGCCGCCCTGTCTCTCCCACCGGCCCCCCTCTCTCTCCCGCCGGCCCCCCTCTCTCTCCCCCCGGCCCCCCTCTTTCTCCCACCGGCCTCCCTCTCTCTCCACCCGGCCGCCATCTCTCTCCCACCGGCCCCCCTCTCTCTCCCCCCGGCCCCCCTCTCTCTCCCCCCGGCCCCCCTCTCTCTCCACGGCCCCCCTCTCTCTCCCCAAGGCCCCCCTCTCTCTCCCCCCGGCCCCCCTCTCTCTCCCTCCGGCCCCCCTCTCTCTCCCGCCGGCCCCCCTCTCTCTACCCCCGGCCCCCCTCTCTCTCCCCCCGGCCCCCCTCTCTCTCCCCCCGGCTCCCCTCTCTCTCCCCGTGGCCCCCCTCTCTCTCCCCCCGGCCCCCCTCTCTCTCCCCCCGGCCCCCCTCTCTCCACCCGGCCCCCTCTCTGTCCCCCCGGCCCCCCTCTCTCTCCCCCCGGCCCCCCTTTCTCTCCCCCCGGCACCCCTCTCTCTCCCCGGCCCCCCTCTCTCTCCCCAAGGCCCCCTCTCTCTCCCCCGGCCCCCCTCTCTCTCCCCCCGGCCCCCCTCTCTCTCCCCCCGGCCACCCTCTCTCTCCCCCGGGCCCCCCTCTCTCTCCCCCCGGCCCCCCTCTCTCTCCCCCCGGCCCCGCTCTCTCTCCCCCCGTCCCCCCTCTCTCTCCCCCCGGCCCCCCTCTCTCTCCCCCCGGCCACCCTCTCTCTCCGCTCTGCCTCCCTCTCTCTCCACCCGGCCGCCCTCTCTCTCCCCCCGGCCCCCCTCTCTCTCCCCCCGGCCCCCCTCTCTCTCCCCCCGGCCCCCCTCTCTCTCCCCCCGGCCCCCCTCTTTCTCCCCCCGGCCTCCCTCTCTCTCCACCCGGCCGCCCTCTCTCTCCCACCGGCCCCCCTCTCTCTCCCCCCGGCCCCCCTCTCTCTCCCCCCGGCCCCCCTCTCTCTGCCCCCGGCCCCCCTCTCTCTGCCCCCGGCCCCCCTCTCTCTCTCCCCGGCCCCCCTCTCTCTCCCCCCGCCCCCCTCTCTCTCCCCCCGGCCCCCCTCTCTCTCCCCCCGGCCCCCTCTCTATCCCCCCGGCCCCCCTCTCTCTCCCCACGGCCCCCCTCTCTCTCCCGCCGGCCCCTCTCTCTCTCCCCCCGGCCCCCCTCTCTCTCCCCACGGCCCCCCTCTCTCTACCCACGGCCCCCTTCTCTCTCCCCCCGGCCCTCCTCTCTCTCCCCCCGACCCCCTCTCTCTCCCCCCGGCCCCCCTCTCTCTCCCCCCGGGCCCCCTCTCTCTGCCCCCGGCCCCCCTCTCTCTGCCCCCGGCCCCCCTCTCTCTCCACCATGCCCCCCTCTCTCTCCCCCCGGCCCCCCTCTCTCTCCCCCCGGCCCCCCTCTCTCTCCCCCCGGCCCCCCTCTTTCTACCCCCGGCCTCCCTCTCTCTCCACCCGGCCGCCCTGTCTCTCCCACCGGCCCCCCTCTCTCTCCCCCCGGCCCCCCTCTCTCTCCCCCCGGCCCCCCTCTCACTCCCCGGCCCCCCTCTCTCTCCCCAAGCCCCCCCTCTCTCTCCCCCCGGCCCCCCTCTCTCTGCCCCCGGCCCCCCTCTCTCTCCACCAGGCCCCCCTCTCTCTCCCCCCGGCCCCCCTCTCTCTCCCCCCGGCCCCCCTCTCTCTCCCCCCGGCCCCCCTCTTTCTACCCCCGGCCTCCCTCTCTCTCCACCCGGCCGCCCTGTCTCTCCCACCGGCCCCCCTCTCTCTCCCGCCGGCCCCCCTCTCTCTCCCCCCGGCCCCCCTCTTTCTCCCACCGGCCTCCCTCTCTCTCCACCCGGCCGCCATCTCTCTCCCACCGGCCCCCCTCTCTCTCCCCCCGGCCCCCCTCTCTCTCCCCCCGGCCCCCCTCTCTCTCCACGGCCCCCCTCTCTCTCCCCAAGGCCCCCCTCTCTCTCCCCCCGGCCCCCCTCTCTCTCCCTCCGGCCCCCCTCTCTCTCCCGCCGGCCCCCCTCTCTCTACCCCCGGCCCCCCTCTCTCTCCCCCCGGCCCCCCTCTCTCTCCCCCCGGCTCCCCTCTCTCTCCCCGTGGCCCCCCTCTCTCTCCCCCCGGCCCCCCTCTCTCTCCCCCCGGCCCCCCTCTCTCCACCCGGCCCCCTCTCTATCCCCCCGGCCCCCCTCTCTCTCCCCCCGGCCCCCCTTTCTCTCCCCCCGGCACCCCTCTCTCTCCCCGGCCCCCCTCTCTCTCCCCAAGGCCCCCTCTCTCTCCCCCGGCCCCCCTCTCTCTCCCCCCGGCCCCCCTCTCTCTCCCCCCGGCCACCCTCTCTCTCCCCCGGGCCCCCCTCTCTCTCCCCCCGGCCCCCCTCTCTCTACACCCGGCCCCGCTCTCTCTCCCCCCGTCCCCCCTCTCTCTCCCCCCGGCCCCCCTCTCTCTCCCCCCGGCCCCCCTCTTTCTCCCCCCGGCCTCCCTCTCTCTCCACCCGGCCGCCCTCTCTCTCCCACCGGCCCCCCTCTCTCTCCCCCCGGCCCCCCTCTCTCTCCCCCCGGCCCCCCTCTCTCTCCCCGGCCCCCCTCTCTCTCCCCAAGGCCCCCCTCTCTCTCCCCCCGGCCCCCCTCTCTCTCCCTCCGGCCCCCCTCTCTCTCCCGCCGGCCCCCCTCTCTCTCCCCCCGGCCCCCCTCTCTCTCCCCCCGGCCCCCCTCTCTCTCCCCCCGGCTCCCCTCCCTCTCCCCGCGGCCCCCCTCTCTCTCCCGCCGGCCCCCCTCTCTCTCCCCCCGTCCCCCATCTCTCTCTCCCCGGCACCCCTCTCTCTCCCCTCGGCCCCCCTCTCTCTCCCCCCGGCCCCCTCTCTATCCCCCCGGCCCCCCTCTCTCTCCCCACGGCCCCCCTCTCTCTCCCGCCGGCGCCTCTCTCTCTCCCCCCGGCCCCCCTCTCTCTCCCCACGGCCCCCCTCTCTCTCCTCACTGCCCCCTTCTCTCTCCCCCCGGCCCTCCTCTCTCTCCCCCGGGCCCCCCTCTCTCTCCCCCCGGCCCCCCTCTCTCTCCCCCCGGCCCCCCTCTCTCTGCCCCCGGACCCCCTCTCTGCCCCCGGCCCCCTCTCTCTCTCCCCGGCCCCCCTCTCTCTCCCCCCGCCCCCCTCTCTCTCCCCCCGGCCCCCCTCTCTCTCCCCCCGGCCCCCTCTCTATCCCCCCGGCCCCCCTCTCTCTCCCTACGGCCCCCCTCTCTCTCCCGCCGGCCCCTCTCTCTCTCCCCCCGGCCCCCCTCTCTCTCCCCACGGCCCCCCTCTCTCTACCCACGGCCCCCTTCTCTCTCCCCCAGGCCCTCCTCTCTCTCCCCCCGGCCCCCCTCTCTCTCCCCCCGGCCCCCCTCTCTCTCCCCCCGGGCCCCCTCTCTCTGCCCCCGGCCCCCCTCTCTCTGCCCCCAGCCCCCCTCTCTCTCCCCCCGGCCCCCCTCTCTCCTCCCTCCGGCCCCCCTCTCTCTCCCGCCGTCCCCCCCTCTCTCTCCCCCCGGCCCCCTCTCTCTCCCCCCGGCCCCCCTCTCTCTCCCCCCGGCTCCCCTCTCTCTCCCCGCGGCTCCCCTCTCTCTCCCGCCGGCCCCCCTCTCTCTCCCCCCGTCCCCCCTCTCTCTCCCCCCCGGCACCCCTCTCTCTCCCCTCGGCCCCCCTCTCTCTCCCCCCGGCCCCCTCTCTATCCCCCGGCCCCCTCTCTCTCCCCACGGCCCCCCTCTCTCTCCCGCCGGCGCCTCTCTCTCTCCCCCCGGCCCCCCTCTCTCTCCCCACGGCCCCCCTCTCTCTCCTCACTGCCCCCTTCTCTCTCCCCCCGGCCCTCTTCTCTCTCCCCCGGGCCCCCCTCTCTCTCCCCCCGGCCCCCCTCTCTCTCCCCCCGGCCCCCCTCTCTCTGCCCCCGGCCCCCTCTCTCTGCCCCCGGCCCCCCTCTCTCTCTCCCGGCCCCCTCTCTCTCCCCCCGCCCCCCTCTCTCTCCCCCCCGGCCCCCCTCTCTCTCCCCCCGGCCCCCTCTCTCTCCCTCCCCCCCGGCCCCCCTCCTCTCTCCCCACGGCCCCCCTCTCTCTACCCACGGCCCCCTTCTCTCTCCCCCCGGCCCTCCTCTCTCTCCCCCCGGCCCCCCTCTCTCTCCCCCCGGCCCCCCTCTCTCTCCCCCCGGGCCCCCTCTCTCTGCCCCCGGCCCCCCTCTCTCTGCCCCCGGCCCCCCTCTCTCTCCCCCCGCCCCCCTCTCTCTCCCTCCGGCCCCCCTCTCTCTCCCGCCGGCCCCCCTCTCTCTCCCCCCGGCCCCCCTCTCTCTCCCCCCGGCCCCCCTCTCTCTCCCCCCGGCTCCCCTCTCTCTCCCCGCGGCCCCCTCTCTCTCCCGCCGGCCCCCTCTCTCTCCCCCCGTCCCCCCTCTCTCTCCCCCCGGCACCCCTCTCTCTCCCCTCGGCCCCCTCTCTCTCCCCCCGGCCCCCTCTCTATCCCCCCGGCCCCCCTCTCTCTCCCCACGGCCCCCCTCTCTCTCCCGCCGGCGCCTCTCTCTCTCCCCCCGGCCCCCCTCTCTCTCCCCACGGCCCCCCTCTCTCTCCTCACGGCCCCCCTTCTCTCTCCCCCCGGCCCTCCTCTCTCTCCCCCGGGCCCCCCTCTCTCTCCCCCCGGCCCCCCTCTCTCTCCCCCCGGCCCCCTCTCTCTGCCCCCGGCCCCCCTCTCTCTGCCCCCGGCCCCCCTCTCTCTCTCCCCGGCCCCCCTCTCTCTCCCCCCGCCCCCCTCTCTCTCCCCCCGGCCCCCTCTCTCTCCCCCCGGCCCCCTCTCTTCCCCCCGGCCCCCCTCTCTCTCCCCCACGGCCCCCCTCCTCTCCCGCCGGCCCCTCTCTCTCTCCCCCCGGCCCCCCTCTCTCTCCCCACGGCCCCCCTCTCTCTACCCACGGCCCCCTTCTCTCTCCCCCCGGCCCTCCTCTCTCTCCCCCCGGCCCCCCTCTCTCTCCCCCCGGCCCCCCTCTCTCTCCCCCCGGGCCCCCTCTCTCTGCCCCCGGCCCCCCTCTCTCTGCCCCCGGCCCCCCTCTCTCTCCACCAGGCCCCCCCTCTCTCTCCCCCCGGCCCCCCTCTCTCTCCCCCCGGCCCCCGTCTCTCTCCCCCCGGCCCCCCTCTTTCTACCCCCGGCCTCCCTCTCTCCACCCGGCCGCCCTGTCTCTCCCACCGGCCCCCCTCTCTCTCCCCCCGGCCCCCTCTCTCTCCCCCCGGCCCCCCTCTCACTCCCCGGCCCCCCTCTCTCTCCCCAAGCCCTCCCTCTCTCTCCCCCCGGCCCCCCTCTCTCTCCCTCCGGCTCCCCTCTCTCTCCCACCGGCCCCCCTCTCTCTCCCCCCGGCCCCCTTCTCTCTCCCCCCGGCCCCCCTCTCTCTCCCCCCGGCTCCCCTCTCTCTCCCCGCGGCCCCCCTCTCTCTCCCGCCGGCCCCCCTCTCTCTCCCCCCGTCCCCCCTCTCTCTCCCCCCGGCACCCCTCTCTCTCCCCCCGCCCCCCTCTCTCTCCCCCCGGCCCCCTCTCTATCCCCCCGGCCCCCCTCTCTCTCCCCACGGCCCCCCTCTCTCTCCTGCCGGCGCCTCTCTCTCTCCCCCGGCCCCCCTCTCTCTCCCCCCCGGCCCCCCTCTCTCTCCCCCCGGCCCCCTCTCTATCCCCCCGGCCCCCTCTCTCTCCCCACGGCCCCCCTCTCTCTCCCGCCGGCCCCTCTCTCTCTCCCCCGGCCCCCCTCTCTCTCCCCACGGCCCCCCTCTCTCTACCCACGGCCCCTTCTCTCTCCCCCCGGCCCTCCTCTCTCTCCCCCCGACCCCCTCTCTCTCCCCCCGGCCCCCCTCTCTCTCCCCCCGGGCCCCCTCTCTCTGCCCCCGGCCCCCCTCTCTCTGCCCCCGGCCCCCCTCTCTCTCCACCATGCCCCCCTCTCTCTCCCCCCGGCCCCCTCTCTCTCCCCCGGCCCCCTCTCTCTCCCCCCGGCCCCCCTCTTTCTACCCCCGGCCTCCCTCTCTCTCCACCCGGCCGCCCTGTCTCTCCCACCGGCCCCCCTCTCTCTCCCCCCGGCCCCCCTCTCTCTCCCCCCGGCCCCCCTCTCACTCCCCGGCCCCCCTCTCTCTCCCCAAGCCCCCCCTCTCTCTCCCCCCGGCCCCCCTCTCTCTGCCCCCGGCCCCCCTCTCTCTCCACCAGGCCCCCCTCTCTCTCCCCCGGCCCCCCTCTCTCTCCCCCCGGCCCCCCTCTCTCTCCCCCGGCCCCCCTCTTTCTACCCCCGGCCTCCCTCTCTCTCCACCCGGCCGCCCTGTCTCTCCCACCGGCCCCCCTCTCTCTCCCGCCGGCCCCCCTCTCTCTCTCCCCCGGCCCCCCTCTTTCTCCCACCGGCCTCCCTCTCTCTCCACCCGGCCGCCATCTCTCTCCCACCGGCCCCCCTCTCTCTCCCCCCGGCCCCCCTCTCTCTCCCCCCGGCCCCCCTCTCTCTCCACGGCCCCCCTCTCTCTCCCCAAGGCCCCCCTCTCTCTCCCCCCCGGCCCCCCTCTCTCTCCCTCCGGCCCCCCTCTCTCTCCGCCGGCCCCCCTCTCTCTACCCCCGGCCCCCCTCTCTCTCCCCCCGGCCCCCCTCTCTCTCCCCCCGGCTCCCCTCTCTCTCCCCGTGGCCCCCCTCTCTCTCCCCCCGGCCCCCCTCTCTCTCCCCCCGGCCCCCCTCTCTCCACCCGGCCCCCTCTCTATCCCCCCGGCCCCCCTCTCTCTCCCCCCGGCCCCCCTTTCTCTCCCCCCGGCACCCCTCTCTCTCCCCGGCCCCCCTCTCTCTCCCCAAGGCCCCCTCTCTCTCCCCCGGCCCCCCTCTCTCCCCCCCGGCCCCCCTCTCTCTCCCCCCGGCCACCCTCTCTCTCCCCCGGGCCCCCCTCTCTCTCCCCCGGCCCCCCTCTCTCTACACCCGGCCCCGCTCTCTCTCCCCCCGTCCCCCCTCTCTCTCCCCCCGGCCCCCCTCTCTCTCCCCCCGGCCCCCCTCTTTCTCCCCCCGGCCTCCCTCTCTCTCCACCCGGCCGCCCTCTCTCTCCCACCGGCCCCCTCTCTCTCCCCCCGGCCCCCCTCTCTCTCCCCCCGGCCCCCCTCTCTCTCCCCGGCCCCCCTCTCTCTCCCCAAGGCCCCCCTCTCTCTCCCCCCGGCCCCCCCTCTCTCTCCCTCCGGCCCCCCTCTCTCTCCGCCGGCCCCCCTCCTCTCCCCCCGGCCCCCTCTCTCTCCCCCCGGCCCCCCTCTCTCTCCCCCCGGCTCCCCTCCCCTCCCCGCGGCCCCCCTCTCTCTCCCGCCGGCCCCCCTCTCTCTCCCCCCGTCCCCCATCTCTCTCTCCCCGGCACCCCTCTCTCTCCCCTCGGCCCCCCTCTCTCTCCCCCCGGCCCCCTCTCTATCCCCCCGGCCCCCCTCTCTCTCCCCACGGCCCCCTCTCTCTCCCGCCGGCGCCTCTCTCTCTCCCCCCGGCCCCCCTCTCTCTCCCCACGGCCCCCCTCTCTCTCCTCACTGCCCCCTTCTCTCTCCCCCGGCCCTCCTCTCTCTCCCCCGGGCCCCCCTCTCTCTCCCCCCGGCCCCCCTCTCTCTCCCCCCGGCCCCCCTCTCTCTGCCCCCGGACCCCCTCTCTCTGCCCCCGGCCCCCCTCTCTCTCTCCCCGGCCCCCCTCTCTCTCCCCCCGCCCCCCTCTCTCTCCCCCCGGCCCCCCTCTCTCTCCCCCCGGCCCCCTCTCTATCCCCCCGGCCCCCCTCTCTCTCCCTACGGCCCCCCTCTCTCTCCCGCCGGCCCCTCTCTCTCTCCCCCCGGCCCCCCTCTCTCTCCCCACGGCCCCCCTCTCTCTACCCACGGCCCCCTTCTCTCTCCCCCAGGCCCTCCTCTCTCTCCCCCCGGCCCCCCCTCTCTCTCCCCCCGGCCCCCCTCTCTCTCCCCCCGGGCCCCCTCTCTCTGCCCCCGGCCCCCCTCTCTCTGCCCCCAGCCCCCCTCTCTCTCCCCCCGGCCCCCCTCTCTCTCCCTCCGGCCCCCCTCTCTCTCCCGCCGTCCCCCCTCTCTCTCCCCCCGGCCCCCCTCTCTCTCCCCCCGGCCCCCCTCTCTCTCCCCCCGGCTCCCCTCTCTCTCCCCGCGGCTCCCCTCTCTCTCCCGCCGGCCCCCCTCTCTCTCCCCCGTCCCCCTCTCTCTCCCCCGGCACCCCTCTCTCTCCCCTCGGCCCCCCTCTCTCTCCCCCCGGCCCCCTCTCTATCCCCCCGGCCCCCTCTCTCTCCCCACGGCCCCCCTCTCTCTCCCGCCGGCGCCTCTCTCTCTCCCCCCGGCCCCCCTCTCTCTCCCCACGGCCCCCCTCTCTCTCCTCACTGCCCCCTTCTCTCTCCCCCCGGCCCTCTTCTCTCTCCCCCGGGCCCCCCTCTCTCTCCCCCCGGCCCCCCTCTCTCTCCCCCCGGCCCCCCTCTCTCTGCCCCCGGCCCCCTCTCTCTGCCCCCGGCCCCCCTCTCTCTCTCCCCGGCCCCCCTCTCTCTCCCCCCGCCCCCTCTCTCTCCCCCCGGCCCCCCTCTCTCTCCCCCCGGCCCCCTCTCTCTCCCCCCGGCCCCCTCTCTCTCCCCACGGCCCCCCTCTCTCTACCCACGGCCCCCTTCTCTCTCCCCCCGGCCCTCCTCTCTCTCCCCCCGGCCCCCCTCTCTCCCCCGGCCCCCTCTCTCTCCCCCCGGGCCCCCTCTCTCTGCCCCCGGCCCCCCTCTCTCTGCCCCCGGCCCCCCTCTCTCTCCCCCCGCCCCCCTCTCTCTCCTCCGGCCCCCTCTCTCTCCCGCCGGCCCCCCTCTCTCTCCCCCCGGCCCCCTCTCTCTCCCCCGGCCCCCCTCTCTCTCCCCCCGGCTCCCCTCTCTCTCCCCGCGGCCCCCCTCTCTCTCCCGCCGGCCCCCCTCTCTCTCCCCCCGTCCCCCCTCTCTCTCCCCCCGGCACCCCTCTCTCTCCCCTCGGCCCCCCTCTCTCTCCCCCGGCCCCCTCTCTATCCCCCCGGCCCCCCTCTCTCTCCCCCACGGCCCCCCTCTCTCTCCCGCCGGCGCCTCTCTCTCTCCCCCCGGCCCCCCTCTCTCTCCCCACGGCCCCCCTCTCTCTCCTCACGGCCCCCTTCTCTCTCCCCCGGCCCTCCTCTCTCTCCCCCGGGCCCCCTCTCTCTCCCCCCGGCCCCCCTCTCTCTCCCCCCGGCCCCCCTCTCTCTGCCCCCGGCCCCCCTCTCTCTGCCCCCGGCCCCCCTCTCTCTCTCCCCGGCCCCCCTCTCTCTCCCCCCGCCCCCCTCTCTCTCCCCCCGGCCCCCCTCTCTCTCCCCCCGGCCCCCTCTCTATCCCCCCGGCCCCCCTCTCTCTCCCCACGGCCCCCCTCTCTCTCCCCGCCGGCCCCTCTCTCTCTCCCCCCGGCCCCCCTCTCTCTCCCCACGGCCCCCCTCTCTCTACCCACGGCCCCCTTCTCTCTCCCCCCGGCCCTCCTCTCTCTCCCCCCGGCCCCCTCTCTCTCCCCCCGGCCCCCCTCTCTCTCCCCCCGGGCCCCCTCTCTCTGCCCCCGGCCCCCCTCTCTCTGCCCCGGCCCCCCTCTCTCTCCACCAGGCCCCCCTCTCTCTCCCCCGGCCCCCCTCTCTCTCCCCCCGGCCCCCGTCTCTCTCCCCCCCGGCCCCCCTCTTTCTACCCCCGGCCTCCCTCTCTCTCCACCCGGCCGCCCTGTCTCTCCCACCGGCCCCCCTCTCTCTCCCCCCGGCCCCCTCTCTCTCCCCCCGGCCCCCCTCTCACTCCCCGGCCCCCCTCTCTCTCCCCAAGCCCTCCCTCTCTCTCCCCCCGGCCCCCCTCTCTCTCCCTCCGGCTCCCCTCTCTCTCCCACCCGGCCCCCTCTCTCTCCCCCCGGCCCCCTTCTCTCTCCCCCCGGCCCCCCTCTCTCTCCCCCCGGCTCCCCTCTCTCTCCCCGCGGCCCCCCTCTCTCTCCCGCCGGCCCCCCTCTCTCTCCCCCCGTCCCCCCTCTCTCTCCCCCCGGCACCCCTCTCTCTCCCCCCGGCCCCCTCTCTCTCCCCCCGGCCCCCTCTCTATCCCCCGGCCCCCCTCTCTCTCCCCACGGCCCCCCTCTCTCTCCTGCCGGCGCCTCTCTCTCTCCCCCCGGCCCCCCTCCTCTCTCCCCACGGCCCCCCTCTCTCTCCTCACGGCCCCCTTCTCTCGCCCCCCGGCCCTCCTCTCTCTCCCCCGGGCCCCCCTCTCTCTCCCCCGGCCCCCCTCTCTCTCCCCCCGGCCCCCCTCTCTCTCCCCCCGGCCCCCCGCTCTCTCCCCCCGGCTCCCCTCTCTCTCCCCGTGGCCCCCCTCTCTCTCCCCCCGGCCCCCCTCTCTCTCCCCCCGGCCCCCCTCTCTCCACCCGGCCCCCTCTCTATCCCCCCGGCCCCCCTCTCTCTCCCCCCGGCCCCCCTTTCTCTCCCCCCGGCACCCCTCTCTCTCCCCGGCCCCCCTCTCTCTCCCCAAGGCCCCCTCTCTCTCCCCGGCCCCCCTCTCTCTCCCCCCGGCCCCCCTCTCTCTCCCCCCGGCCACCCTCTCTCTCCCCCGGGCCCCCCTCTCTCTCCCCCCGGCCCCCCTCTCTCTACACCCGGCCCCGCTCTCTCTCCCCCCGTCCCCCCTCTCTCTCCCCCCGGCCCCCCTCTCTCTCCCCCCGGCCCCCCTCTTTCTCCCCCGGCCTCCCTCTCTCTCCACCCGGCCGCCCTCTCTCTCCCACCGGCCCCCCTCTCTCTCCCCCCGGCCCCCCTCTCTCTCCCCCCGGCCCCCCTCTCTCTCCCCGGCCCCCCTCTCTCTCCCCAAGGCCCCCCTCTCTCTCCCCCCGGCCCCCCTCTCTCTCCCTCCGGCACCCTCTCTCTCCCGCCGGCCCCCCTCTCTCTCCCCCCGGCCCCCCCTCTCTCTCCCCCCGGCCCCCCTCTCTCTCCCCCCGGCTCCCCTCCCTCTCCCCGCGGCCCCCCTCTCTCTCCCGCCGGCCCCCCTCTCTCTCCCCCCGTCCCCCATCTCTCTCTCCCCGGCACCCCTCTCTCTCCCCTCGGCCCCCTCTCTCTCCCCCCCGGCCCCCTCTCTATCCCCCCGGCCCCCTCTCTCTCCCCACGGCCCCCCTCTCTCTCCCGCCGGCGCCTCTCTCTCTCCCCCCGGCCCCCCTCTCTCTCCCCACGGCCCCCCTCTCTCTCCTCACTGCCCCCTTCTCTCTCCCCCCGGCCCTCCTCTCTCTCCCCCGGGCCCCCCTCTCTCTCCCCCCGGCCCCCCTCTCTCTCCCCCCGGCCCCCCTCTCTCTGCCCCCGGACCCCCTCTCTCTGCCCCCGGCCCCCCTCTCTCTCTCCCCGGCCCCCCTCTCTCTCCCCCGCCCCCCTCTCTCTCCCCCCGGCCCCCCTCTCTCTCCCCCCGGCCCCCTCTCTATCCCCCCGGCCCCCCTCTCTCTCCCTACGGCCCCCTCTCTCTCCCGCCGGCCCCTCTCTCTCTCCCCCCGGCCCCCCTCTCTCTCCCCACGGCCCCCCTCTCTCTACCCACGGCCCCTTCTCTCTCCCCCAGGCCCTCCTCTCTCTCCCCCCGGCCCCCCTCTCTCTCCCCCCGGCCCCCCTCTCTCTCCCCCGGGCCCCCTCTCTCTGCCCCCGGCCCCCCTCTCTCTGCCCCCAGCCCCCCTCTCTCTCCCCCCGGCCCCCCTCTCTCTCCCTCCGGCCCCCTCTCTCTCCCGCCGTCCCCCCTCTCTCTCCCCCCGGCCCCCCTCTCTCTCCCCCCGGCCCCCCTCTCTCTCCCCCCGGCTCCCCTCTCTCTCCCCGCGGCTCCCCTCTCTCTCCCGCCGGCCCCCTCTCTCTCCCCCCGTCCCCCCTCTCTCTCCCCCCGGCACCCCTCTCTCTCCCCTCGGCCCCCCTCTCTCTCCCCCCGGCCCCCTCTCTATCCCCCCGGCCCCCCTCTCTCTCCCCACGGCCCCCCTCTCTCTCCCGCCGGCGCCTCTCTCTCTCCCCCCGGCCCCCCTCTCTCTCCCCACGGCCCCCTCTCTCTCCTCACTGCCCCCTTCTCTCTCCCCCCGGCCCTCTTCTCTCTCCCCCGGCCCCCCTCTCTCTCCCCCCCGGCCCCCCCCGGCCCTCTTCTCTCTCCCCCGGGCCCCCCTCTCTCTCCCCCCGGCCCCCCTCTCTCTCCCCCCGGCCCCCCTCTCTCTGCCCCCGGCCCCCTCTCTCTGCCCCCGGCCCCCCTCTCTCTCTCCCCGGCCCCCTCTCTCTCCCCCGCCCCCCTCTCTCTCCCCCCGGCCCCCCTCTCTCTCCCCCCGGCCCCCTCTCTCTCCCCCCGGCCCCCCTCTCTCTCCCCACGGCCCCCCTCTCTCTACCCACGGCCCCCTTCTCTCTCCCCCCGGCCCTCCTCTCTCTCCCCCGGCCCCCCTCTCTCTCCCCCGGCCCCCCCTCTCTCTCCCCCGGGCCCCCTCTCTCTGCCCCCGGCCCCCCTCTC
>NW_027423574.1:0-50389 GCF_048934315.1 Petromyzon marinus
GACCGCCGGGACGCCCAGGGACCACAGGGACCGCCCGGGACCGCCCGGGGACCGCCCGGGA
Source organism: Petromyzon marinus (assembly GCF_048934315.1). Classification (NCBI taxonomy): domain Eukaryota; kingdom Metazoa; phylum Chordata; class Hyperoartia; order Petromyzontiformes; family Petromyzontidae; genus Petromyzon; species Petromyzon marinus. The sequence continues at coordinate 62 of NW_027423574.1, forward strand.
CCGCCCGGGGACCGCACCCGGACCGCCCGGGACCGCCCCGGACCGCCCGGGACCGCCCCGGACCGCCTGGGACCGCCCCGGACCGCCCGGGACCGCCCCGGACCGCCCGGGACCGCCCCGGACCGCCCGGGGACCGCCCTGGACTGCCCGGGACCGCCCGGGACCGCCCGGGACCTCCCGGGACCCCCCGGGACCGCGCAGGACCGCCCCGGACCGCCCCGGACCGCCCGGACCGCCCGGGACCGCCCGGGACCGCCCCGGACCGCCCCGGACCGCCCCGGACCGCCCGGGACTGCCCCGGACCGCCGGGGACCGCCCGGGACCGCCCGGGGACCGCCCGGGACCGCCCGGGGACCGCCCGGGACCGCCCGGGACCGCCTGGGGACCGCCCGAGACCGCCCGGGGACCGCCCGGGACCGCCCCGGACCGCCCCGGACCGCCCGGGACCGCCCCGGACCGCCCGGGACCGCCCCGAACCGCCCGGGACCGCCCGGGACCTCCCGGGATCGCCCGAGACCGCCCGGGACCGCCCGGGACCGCCCCGGACCGCCCTGCGACCGCCCCGGACCGCCCGCGACCGCCCCGGACCGCCCGGGACCGCCCGGGACCGCCCGGGACCGCCCCGGACCGCCCGGGACCGCCCGGGACCGCCTGGGACCGCCCGGCACCGCCCGGGACCGCCCGGGACCGCCCCGGACCGCCCCGGACCGCCCCGGACCCGCCCCGGACCGCCCCGGACCGCCCGGGACCGCCAGGACCGCCCGGGACCGCCCGGGAACGCACCGGGACCTCCCGGGACCGCCCAGGACCGCCCCGGACCGCCCCGGACCGCCCGGACCGCCCCGGACCGTCCAGGACCGCCCCGGACCGCCCGGGACCGCCCCGGACCGCCCGGCACCGCCCTGGACCGCCCGGGACCGCCCGGGACCGCCCGGGACCGCCCGGGACCGCCCGGGACCGCCCAGGACCGCCCGGGACCGCCCGGGACCGCCCGGGACCGCCCAGACCGCCCGGGACCGCCCGGGACCGCCCGGGACCGCCCGGGACGGACCGCCCGGGACGGCCCGGGACCGCCCGGGACCGCCCGGGACCGCCCGGGACCGCCCGGGACCGCCCGGGACCGCCCGGGACCGCAGGGGACCGCCCGGGACCACCCGGGACCGCCCGGGACCGCCCGGGACCGCACCCGGACCGCCCGGGACCGCCCCGGACCGCCCGGGACTGCCCCGGACCGCCCGGGACCGCCCCGGACCGCCCGGGACCGCCCCGGACCGCCCGGGACCGCCCCGGACCGCCCGAAACCGCCCGGGACCGCCCGGGACCGCCTGGGACCGCCCGGGACCGCGCAGGACCGCCCCGGACCGCCCCGGACCGCCCGGGACCGCCCGGGACCGCCCGGGACCGCCCGGGACCGCCCCGGACCGCCCGGGACCGCGCAGGACCGCCCCGGACCGCCCCGGACCGCCCGGGACCGCCCGGGACCGCCCGGGACCGCCCCGGACCGCCCGGGACCGCGCGGGACCGCCCCGGACCGCCCGGCACCGCCCTGGACCGCCCGGGACCGCCCGGGACCTCCCGGGACCGCCCGGGACCGCCCGGGACCGCCCGGGACCGCCCGGGACCGCCCGGGACCGCCCGGGACCGCCCGGGACCGCCCAGGACCACCCGGGACGGACCGCCCGGGACGGCCCGGGACGACCCGGGACCGCCCGGGACAGCCCGGGACCGCCCGGGACCGCCCGGGACCGCCCGGGACCGCAGGGGACCGCCCGGGACCGCCCGGGACCGCCCGGGACCGCCCGGGACCGCACCCGGACCGCCCGGGACCGCCCCGGACCGCCCGGGACTGCCCCGGACCGCCCTGGACCGCCCCGGACCGCCCGGGACCGCCCCGGACCGCCCGGGACCACGCAGTACCGCCCCGGACCGCCCTGGACCGCCCGGGACCGCCCGGGACCGCCCGGGACCGCCCGGGACCACCCCGGACCTCACGGGACCACCCGGGACCGCCCCGGACCGCGCAGGACCTCCCCGGACCGCCCCGGACCGCCCGGGACCGCCCGGGACCGCCCGGGACCGCCCCGGACCGCCCCGGACCGCCCCGGACCGCCCGGGACTGCCCCGGACCGCCGGGGACCGCCCCGGACTGCCCGGGACCGCCCGGGACCGCCCGGGACCGCCTGGGACCGCCCGAGACCGCCCGGGACCGCCCGGGACCGCCCCAGACCGCCCCGGACCGCCCGGGACCGCCCCGGACTGCCCGGGACCGCCCTGGACCGCCCGGGACCGCCCGGGACCTCCCGGGACCGCCCGGGACCGCCCGGGACTGCCCGGGACCGCCCCGGACCGCCCGCGACCGCCCCGGACCGCCCGCGACCGCCCCGGACCACCCGGGACCGCCTGGGACCGCCCGGGACCGCCCCGGACCGCCGGGGACCGCCCGGGACAGCCCGGGACCGCCTGGGACCGCCCGGGACCGCCCCGGACCGCCCCGGACCGCCCCGGACCGCCCCGGACCGCCCCGGACCGCGCGGGACCGCCCGGGACCGCCCGGGAACGCACCGGGACCTCCCGGGACCGCCCGGGACCGCCCCGGACCGCCCCGGACCGCCAGGCCCCGCCCTGGACCGCCCGGGACCGCCCGGGACCTCCCGGGACCGCCCGGGACCACCTGGGACCGCCCGGGACCGCCCGGGACCGCCCAGGACCGCCCGGGACCGCCCGGGACGGCCCGGGACCGCCCGGGACGGACCGCCCGGGACGGCCCGGGACCGCCCGGGACCGCCCGGGACCGCCCGGGACCGCCCGGGACCGCCAGGGACCGCCCGGGACCGCCCGGGACCGCAGGGGACCTCCCGGGACCACCTGGGACCGCCCGGGATCGCCCGGGACCGCACCCGGACCGCCCGGGACCGCCCCGGACCGCCCGGGACCGCCCCGGACCGCCCGGGACCGCCCCGGACCGCCCGGGACCGGCCCGGACCGCCCGGGACCGCCCCGGACCACCCGGGACCGCCCGGGACCGCCCGGGACCGCCCGGGACCGCCCGGGACCGCGCAGGACCGCCCCGGACTGCCCCGGACCGCCCGGGACCGCCCGGGACCGCCCGGGACCGCCCGGGACCGCCCCGGACCGCCCCGGACCGCCCCGGACCGCCCGGGACTGCCCCGGACCGCCGGGGACCGCCCTGGACCGCCCGGGACCGCCCGGGACCGCCCGGGACCGCCCCGGACTGCCCGCGACCGCCCCGGACTGCCCGTGACCGCCCCGGACCGCCCGGGACCGCCCGGGACCGCCCCGGACTGCCCCGGACCGCCCGGGACCGCCCCGGACCGTCCGGGACCGCCCCGGACCGCCCGGGACCGCCCCGGACCGCCCGGCACCGCCCTGGACCGCCCGGGACCGCCCGGGACCTCCCGGGACCGCCTCGGACTGCCCGGGACCGCCCGGGACCGCCCGGGACCGCCCGGGACCGCCCGGGACCGCCCGGGACCGCCCGGGACCGCCCCGGACCGCCCCGGACCGCCCCGGACCGCCTCGGACCGCCCCGGACCGCCCGAGACCGCGCGGGACCGCCCGGGACCGCCCGGGACCGCCCGGGACCGCCCGGGACCGCCCCGGACCGCCCCCGACCGCCCGGGACCGCCCGGGACGGCCCTGAATTGCCCGGGACCGCCCGGGACTGCCCGAGACCGCCCGGGACCACCCGGGACCGCCCGGGACCGCCCGGGACCGCCCGGGACCGCCCGGGACCGCCTGGGACCGTCCGGGACCGCCCGGGACCGCCCCGGACCGCCCGGGAACCCCCCAGACCGCCCGGGACCGCCCGGGACCGCCGGGGTCCGTCCGAGACCGCCTGGGACCGCCCGGGACCGCCCGGGACCGCCCGGGACCGCCCGGGACCGCCCGGGACCGCCCCGGACCGCCAGGGACTGCCCCGGACCGCCTGGGACCGCCCCAGACCGCCCGGGACCGCCCGGGACCGCCCAGGTCCGCCCGGGACCGCCCCAGACCGCCTGGGACCGCCCTGGTTTGCCCGGGACCGCCCCGGACCGCCCGGGATCGCCCGGGGCCTCCCGGGACTGCCCGGGACCGCCCGGGACCGCCCGGGACCGCCCGGGACCGCCCGGGACCGCCCGGGACCGCCCCGGACCGCCTGGGACCACCCCGGACCGCCCGGGACCGCCCAGGACCGCCCGGGACCACCCGGGACCGCCCGGGACCGCCTGGGACCGCCCGGGACCGCCTGGGACCGCCCGGGTCCGCCCTGGACCGCCCCGGACCGCCCCGGACCGCCCGGGAACGCACCCGGACCTCCCGGGACCGCCCGGGACCGCCCCGGACCGCTCCGGACCGCCCGGGACCGCCCCGGACCGTCCGGGACCGCCCCGGACCGCCCGGGACCGCCCCGGACCGCCCGGCACCGCCCTGGACCGCCCGGGACCGCCCGGGACCTCCCGGAACCGCCCGGGACCGCCCGGGACCGCCCAGGACCGCCCGGGACCGCCCGGGACCGCCCGGGACCGCCCGGGACCGCCCAGGACCGCCCGGGACCGCCCGGACCGCCCGGGACCGCCCGGGACCGCCCCGGACCGCCCCGGACCGCCCCGGACCGCCTCGGACCGCCCCGGACCGCCCGAGACCGCGCGGGACCGCACGGGACCGCCCGGGACCGCCCGCGACCGCCCGGGACCGCCCGGGACCGCCCCGGACCGCCCCGGATTGCCCCGAATCGCCCGGGACCGCCCGGGACTGCCCGAGACCGCCCGGGACCACCCGGGACCGCCCGGGACCGCCCGGGACCGCCCGGGACCGCCCGGGACCGCCTGGGACCGCCCGGGACTGCCCGGGACCGCCCGGGACCGCCCCGGACCGCCCCGGACCGCCCGGGAAACGCCCGGGACCGCACGGGACCGCCAGGACCACCCGGGACCGCCCGTGACCGCCCGGGACCGCCCGGGAACGCCCGGGACCGCCCGGGACCGCCCGGGACCGCCCGGGACCGCCCGGGACCGCCCGGGACTGCCCCGGACCGCCCGGGACCGCCCCAGACCGCCCGGGACCGCCCGGGACCGCCCGGGACCGCCCGGGACCGCCCTGGACCGCCCGGGACTGCCCCGGACCGCCCGGGGACCGCCCCAGACCGCCCCGGACCGCCCTGGACCACCCGGGACTACTGGGACCTCCCGGGACCGCCCGGGACCGCCCGGGACCGCCCGGGACCGCCCCGGACCGCCCGCGACCGCCCCGGACCGCCCGCGCCGCCCGGGACCGCCCGGACCGCCCCGGACCGCCCCGGACCGCCCTGGACCGCCCCGGACCTCCCCGGACCGCGCGGGACCGCCCGGGACCGCCCGGGAACGCACCGGGACCTCCCGGACCGCCCGGGACCGCCCCAGACCGCCCCGGACCGCCCGGGACCGCCCCGGACCGTCCGGGACCGCCCCGGACTGCCCGGGACCGCCCCGGACCGCCCGGCACCACCCTGGACCGCCCGGGACCACCCGGGACCTCCCGGGACCGCCCGGGACTGCCCGGGACCGCCCGGGACCGCCCGGGACCGCCCGGGACCGCCCGGGACCGCCCAGGACCGCCCGGGACCGCCCGGGACCGCCAGGGACCGCCCGGGACCGCCCGGGACCGCCCGGGATCGCCCCGGATCGCCCCGGACCGCCCCGGACCACCTCGGACCGCCCCGGACCGCCCGAGACCGCGCGGGACCGCCCGGGACCGCCCGGGACCGCCCGGTACCGCCCGGGACCGCCCCGGACCGCCCCCGACCGCCCGGGACCGCCCGGGACCGCCCCGAATTGCCCGGACCGCCCGGGACTGCCCGAGACCGCCCGGGACCACCCGGGACCGCCCGGCACCGCCCGGGACCGCCCGGGACCGCACCGGACCGCCTGCGACCTCCCCGGACCGCCCGCGACCGCCCCGGACTGCCCGGGACCGCCCAGGACCGCCCCGGACCGCCCGGACCGCCCGGGACCGCCCGGGACCGTCCGGGACCGCCCGGGACCGCCCCGGACCGCCCCGGACCGCCCCGGACCGCCCCAGACCGCCCCGGACCGCCCGGGACCGCGCGGGACCGCCCGGGACCGCCCGGGAACGCACCGGGACCTCCGGGACCGCCCGGGACCGCCCCAGACCGCCCCGGACCGCCCGGGGACCGCCCCGGACCGCCCGGCACCACCCTGGACCGCCCGGGACCGCCCGGGACCTCCCGGGACCGCCGGGACTGCCCGGGACCGCCCGGGACCGCCCGGGACCGCCCGGGACCGCCCGGGACCGCCCGGGACCGCCCAGGACCGCCCGGACCGCCAGGGACCGCCCGGGACCGCCCGGGACCGCCCGGGACCGCCCCGGACCGCCCCGGACCGCCCCGGACCGGCCTTGGACCGCCCCGGACCGCCCGAGACCGCGCGGGACCGCCCCGGGACCGCCCGGGACCGCCCGGTACCGCCCGGGACCGCCCCGGACCGCCCCCGACCGCCCGGGACCGCCCGGGACCGCCCCGAATTGCCCGGGACCGCCCGGGACTGCCCGAGACCGCCCGGACCACCCGGGACCGCTCGGGACCGCCCGGGACCGCGCGGGACCGCCCGGGACCGCCCCGAACCGCCAGGGACCGCCCCGGACCGCCCGGGACCGCCCGGGACCGCCTGGGACTGCCACGGGACCGCCCGGGACCGGCCCCGACCGCCCGGGAACCCCCCAGACCGCCCGGGACCGCCCGGGACCGCCCGGGTCCGCCCGGGACCGCCTGGGACCGCCCGGCACCGCCCGGGACCGCCCGGGACCGCCCGGGACCGCCCCGGACCGCCTGGGACTGCCCCTGACCGCCTGGGACCGCCCCAGACCGCCCGGGACCGCCCGGGACCGCCCAGGTCCGCCCGGGACCGCCCCGGACCGCCCGGGACCGCCCTGGTTTGCCCGGGACCGCCCCGGACCGCCCGGGACCGCCCGGGGCCTCCCGGGACTGCCCGGGACCGCCCGGGACCGCCCGGGACCGCCCGGGACCGGCCGGGACCGCCCGGGACCGCCCAGGTCCGCCCGGGACCGCCCCAGACCGCCCGGGACCGCCCTGGTTTGCCCGGGACCGCCCCGGACCGCCCGGGACCGCCCGGGGCCTCCCGGGACTGCCCGGGACCACCCAGGACCGCCCCGGACCGCCCCGGACCGCCCCGGACCGCCCCTGACCGCCCGGGACCGCGCGGGACCGCCCGGGACCGCCCGGGAACGCACCGGGACCTCCCGGACCGCCCGGGACCTCCCCAGACCGCCCCGGACCGCCCGGGACCGCCCCGGACCGTCCGGGGACCGCCCCGGACCGCCCGGGACCGCCCCGGACAGCCGGCACCACCCTGGACCGCCCGGGACCGCCCGGGACGTCCCGGGACCGCCCGGGACTGCCCGGGACCGCCCGGGACCGCCCGGGACCGCCCGGGACCGCCCGGACCGCCCAGGACCGCCCGGGACCGCCAGGGACCGCCCGGGACCGCCCGGGACCGCCCGGGACCGCCCCGGACCGCCCCGGACCGCCCCGGACCGCCTCGGACCGCCCCGGACCGCCCGGGAACGCCCGGACCGCACGGGACCGCCAGGGACCACCCGGGACCGCCCGTGACCGCCCGGGACCGCCCGGGAACGCCCGGGACCGCCCGGGACCGCCCGGGACCGCCCGGGACCGCCCGGGACCGCCCGGGACTGCCCCGGACCGCCCGGGACCGCCCAGACCGCCCGGGACCGCCCGGGACCGCCCGGGACCGCCCGGGACCGCCCTGGACCGCCCGGGACTGCCCCGGACCGCCCGGGACCGCCCCAGACCGCCCCGGACCGCCCTGGACCACCCGGGACTACCTGGGACCTCCGGGACCGCCCGGGACCGCCCGGGACCGCCCGGGACCGCCCCGGACCGCCCGCGACCGCCCCGGACCGCCCGCGACCGCCCGGGACCGCCCGGGACCGCCCCGGACCGCCCCGGACCCGCCCTGGACCGCCCCGGACCTCCCCGGACCGCGCGGGACCGCCCGGGACCGCCCGGGAACGCACCGGGACCTCCCGGGACCGCCCGGGACCGCCCCAGACCGCCCCGGACCGCCCGGGACCGCCCCGGACCGTCCGGGACCGCCCCGGACTGCCCGGGACCGCCCCGGACCGCCCGGCACCACCCTGGACCGCCCGGGACCACCCGGGACCTCCCGGGACCGCCCGGGACTGCCCGGGACCGCCCGGGACCGCCCGGGACCGCCCGGGACCGCCCGGGACCGCCCAGGACCGCCCGGGACCGCCCGGGACCGCCAGGGACCGCCCGGGACCGCCCGGGACCGCCCGGGATCGCCCCGGATCGCCCCGGACCGCCCCGGACCACCTCGGACCGCCCCGGACCGCCCGAGACCGCGCGGGACCGCCCGGGACCGCCCGGGACCGCCCGGTACCGCCCGGGACCGCCCCGGGACCGCCCCCGACCGCCCGGGACCGCCCGGGACCGCCCCGAATTGCCCGGGACCGCCCGGGACTGCCCGAGACCGCCCGGGACCACCCGGGACCGCCCGGCACCGCCCGGGACCGCCCGGGACCGCACCGGACCGCCTGCGACCTCCCCGGACCGCCCGCGACCGCCCCGGACTGCCCGGGACCGCCCAGGACCGCCCCGGACCGCCCCGGGACCGCCCGGGACCGCCCGGGACCGTCCGGGACCGCCCGGGACCGCCCCGGACCGCCCCGGACCGCCCCGGACCGCCCCAGACCGCCCCGGACCGCCCGGGACCGCGCGGGACCGCCCGGGACCGCCCGGGAACGCACCGGGACCTCCCGGGACCGCCCGGGACCGCCCCAGACCGCCCCGGACCGCCCGGGACCGCCCCGGACCGCCCGGCACCACCCTGGACCGCCCGGGACCGCCCGGGACCTCCCGGGACCGCCCGGGACTGCCCGGGACCGCCCGGGACCGCCCGGGACCGCCCGGGACCGCCCGGGACCGCCCGGGACCGCCCAGGACCGCCCGGGACCGCCAGGACCGCCCGGGACCGCCCGGGACCGCCCGGGACCGCCCCGGACCGCCCCGACGGCCCCGGACCGCCTTGGACCGCCCCGGACCGCCCGAGACCGCGCGGGACCGCCCGGGACCGCCCGGGACGGCCCGGTACCGCCCGGGACCGCCCCGGACCGCCCCCGACCGCCCGGGACCGCCCGGGACCGCCCCGAATTGCCCGGGACCGCCGGGACTGCCCGAGACCGCCCGGGACCACCCGGGACCGCTCGGGACCGCCCGGGACCGCGCGGGGACCGCCCGGGACCGCCCCGAACCGCCAGGGACCGCCCCGGACCGCCCGGGACCGCCCGGGACCGCCTGGGACTGCCACGGGACCGCCCGGGACCGCCCCGGACCGCCCGGGAACCCCCCAGACCGCCCGGGACCGCCCGGGACCGCCCGGGTCCGCCCGGGACCGCCTGGGACCGCCCGGCCACCGCCCGGGACCGCCCGGGACCGCCCGGGACCGCCCCGGACCGCCTGGGACTGCCCCTGACCGCCTGGGACCGCCCCAGACCGCCCGGGACCGCCCGGGACCGCCCAGGTCCGCCCGGGACCGCCCCGGACCGCCCGGGACCGCCCTGGTTTGCCCGGGACCGCCCCGGACCGCCCGGGACCGCCCGGGGCCTCCCGGGACTGCCCGGGACCGCCCGGGACCGCCCGGGACCGCCCGGACCGGCCGGGACCGCCCGGGACCGCCCAGGTCCGCCCGGGACCGCCCCAGACCGCCCGGGACCGCCCTGGTTTGCCCGGGACCGCCCCGGACCGCCCGGGACCGCCCGGGGCCTCCCGGGACTGCCCGGGACCACCCAGGACCGCCCCGGACCGCCCCGGACCGCCCCGGACCGCCCCTGACCGCCCGGGACCGCGCGGGACCGCCCGGGGACCGCCCGGGAACGCACCGGGACCTCCCGGGACCGCCCGGGACCTCCCCAGACCGCCCCGGACCGCCCGGGACCGCCCCGGACCGTCCGGGACCGCCCCGGACCGCCCGGGACCGCCCCGGACCGCCCGGCACCACCCTGGACCGCCCGGGACCGCCCGGGACGTCCCGGGACCGCCCGGGACTGCCCGGGACCGCCCGGGACCGCCCGGGACCGCCCGGGACCGCCCGGGACCGCCCAGGACCGCCCGGGACCGCCAGGGACCGCCGGGACCGCCCGGGACCGCCCGGGACCGCCCCGGACCGCCCCCGGACCGCCCCGGACCGCCTCGGACCGCCCCGGACCGCCCGAGACCGCGCGGGACCGCCCGGGGACCGCCCGGGACCGCCCCGAATTGCCCGGGACCGCCCGGGACTGCCCGAGACCGCCCGGGACCACCCGGGACCGCCCGGGACCGCCCGGGACCGCCCCGGACCGCCCGGGAACCCCCCAGACCGCCCGGGACCGCCCGGACCGCCCGGGTCCGCCCGGGACCGCCTGGGACCGCCCGGGACCGCCCGGGACCGCCCGGGACCGCCCGGGAACCGCCCGGGACCGCCCCTGGACCGCCCGGGACTGCCCCGGACCGCCTGGGACCGCCCCAGACCGCCCGGGACCGCCCGGGACCGCCCAGGTCCGCCCGGGACCACCCCGGACCGCCCGGGACCGCCCTGGTTTGCCCGGGACCGCCCCGGACCGCCCGGGACCGCCCCGAATTGCCCGGGACCGCCCGGGACTGCCCGAGACCGCCCGGGACCACCCGGGACCGCCCGGGACCGCCCGGGACCGCCCCGGACCGCCCGGGAACCCCCAGACCGCCCGGGACCGCCCGGGACCGCCCGGGTCCGCCCGGGACCGCCTGGGACCGCCCGGGACCGCCCGGGACCGCCCGGGACCGCCCGGGACCGCCCGGGACCGCCCCGGACCGCCCGGGACTGCCCCGGACCGCCTGGGACCGCCCCAGACCGCCCGGGACCGCCCGGGACCGCCCAGGTCCGCCCGGGACCACCCCGGACCGCCCGGGACCGCCCTGCTTTGCCCGGGACCGCCCCGGACCGCCCGGGATCGCCCGGCGCCTCCCGGGACTGCCCGGGACCGCCCGGGACCGCCCGGGACCGCCCGGGACCGCCCGGGACCGCCCGGGACCGCCCCGGACCACCTGGGACCACCCCGGACCGCCCGGGACCGCCCAGGACCGCCCGGGACCACCCGGGAACCGCCCGGGACCGCCTGGGACCGCCCGGGACCGCCTGGGACCGCCCGGGTCCGCCCTGGACCGCCCCGGACCGCCCCGGACCGCCCGGGAACGCACCCGGACCTCCCGGGACCGCCCGGGACCGCCTGGGACCGCCCGGGTCCGCCCTGGACCGCCCCGGACCGCCCCGGACCGCCCGGGAACGCACCCGGACCTCCCGGGACCGCCCGGGACCGCCCGGGACTGCCCAGGACCGCCTGGGACCGCCCGGGACCGCCCCGGACCGCCCCGGACCGCCCCGGATCGCCCGGGAACGCAACCGGGACCTCCCGGGACCGCCCAGGACCGCCCCGGACCGCCCCGGACCGCCCGGGACCGCCCCGGACCGTCCGGGACCGCCCCAGACCGCCCGGGACCGCCCCGGACCGCCCGGCACCGCCCTGGACCGCCCGGGACCGCCCAGGGACCTCCCGGGACCGCCGGGGACCGCCCGGGGACCGCCCGGGACCGCCCGGGTCCGCCCGGGACCGCCCGGGACCGCCCGGGACCGCCCGGGACCGCCCGGGACCGCCCGGGACCGCCCCGGACCGCCCGGGAACTGCCCCGGACCGCCTGGGACCGCCCCAGACCGCCCGGGACCGCCCGGGACCGCCCAGGGTCCGCCCGGGACCGCCCCGGACCGCCCGGGACCGCCCTGGTTTGCCCGGGACCGCCCCGGACCGCCCGGGACCGCCGGGGCTCCCGGGACTGCCTGGGACCGCCCGGGGACCGCCCGGGACCGCCCGGGACCGCCCCGGACCGCCCGGGACCGCCCCGGACCGCCCGGGATTGCCCAGGACCGCCCGGGACCACCCGGGACCGCCCGGGACCGCCCGGGACCGCCCAGGACCGCCTGGGACCGCCCGGGACCGCCCCGGACTGCCCCGGACCGCCCCGGACCGCCCGGGAACGCACCGGGACCTCCCGGGACCGCCCGGGACCGCCCCGGACCGCCCCGGACCGCCCGGGACCGCCCCGGACCGTCCGGGACCGCCCCAGACTGCCCGGGACCGCCCCGGACCGCCCGGCACCGCCCTGGACCGCCCGGGGACCGCCCAGGACCTCCGGGACCGCCCGGGACCGCCGGGACCGCCCGGGACCGCCCGGGGACCGCCCGGGGACCGCCCGGGACCGCCCCGGACCGCCCCGGACGCCCCGACCGCCTCGGACCGCCCCGGACCGCCCGAGACCGCGCGGGACCGCCCGGGACCGCCCGGGACCGCCCGGGACCGCCCGGGACCGCCCGGGCCGCCCGGGACCGCCCCGGACCGCCCGGATTGCCCCGAATCGCCCGGGACCGCCCGGGACTGCCCGAGACCGCCCGGGACCACCCGGGACCGCCCGGGACCGCCCGGGACCGCCCGGGACCGCCTGGGACCGCCTGGGACCGCCCGGGACCGCCCGGGACCGCCCGGGACCGCCCGGGACCGCCCGGGACCGCCCCGGACCGCCCCGGACCGCCCGGGACCGCCCGGGACCGCCCCGGACCGCCCCGGACCGCCCGGGACCGCCCAGGACCGCCCGGGACCGCCCGGGACCGCCCGGGACCACCCGGGACCGCCCGGGACCGCCCGGGACCGCCCGGGAACGCCCGGGACCGCCCGGGACCGCCCGCGACCGCCCGGGACCGCCCTGGACCGCCCGGGACTGCCCCGGACCGCCCGGGACCGCCCCAGACCGCCCGCGACCGCCTGGGACCGCCCGGGTCCGCGCGGGACCGCCTGGGACCGCCGGGACCGCCCGGGACCGCCCGGGACCGCCCCGGACCGCCCGGGACTGCCCCGGACCGCCTGGGACCGCCCCAGACCGCCCGAGACCGCCCGGGACCGCCCAGGTCCGCCCGGGACCGCCCGGGACCACCCGGGACCGCCCGGGACCGCCCGGGACGGCCCGGGACCGCCCGGGACCGCCCGGGAATGTCCGAGACCGCACGGGACCGCCCGGGACCGCCCGGGACCGCCCGGGACTGCCCGGGACCGCCCGGGACCGCCCGGGACCGCCCCGGACCGCCCTGGACCGCCCCGGACCGTCCGGGGACCGCCCCAGGACTGCCCGGGACCGCCCCGGACCGCCCGGCACCGCCCTGGACCGCCCGGGACCGCCCAGGACCTCCCGGGACCGCCCGGGACCGCCCGGGACCGCCCGGGACCGCCCCGGACCGTCCGGGACCGCCCCAGACCGCCCGGGACCGCCCGGACCGCCCGGCACCGCCCTGGACCGCCCGGGACCGCCCAGGACCTCCCGGGACCGCCGGGGACCGCCCGGGACCGCCCGGGACCGCCCGGGTCCGCCCGGGACCGCCTGGGACCGCCCGGGACCGCCCGGGACCGCCCGGGACCGCCCGGGACCGCCCGGACCGCCCCGGACCGCCCGGGACTGCCCCGGACCGCCTGGGACCGCCCCAGACCGCCCGGGACCGCCCGGGACCGCCCAGGTCCGCCCGGGACCGCCCCGGACCGCCCGGGACCGCCCTGGTTTGCCCGGGGACCGCCCCGGACCGCCCGGGACCGCCCGGGGCCTCCCGGGACTGCCTGGGACCGCCCGGGACCGCCCGGGACCGCCCGGGACCGCCCCGGACCGCCCGGGACCGCCCCGGACCGCCCGGGATTGCCAGGACCGCCCGGGACCACCCGGGACCGCCCGGGACCGCCCGGGACCGCCCAGGACCGCCTGAGACCGCCCGGGACCGCCCCGGACTGCCCCGGACCGCCCCGGACCGCCCGGGAACGCACCGGGACCTCCCGGGACCGCCCGGGACCGCCCCGGACCGCCCCGGACCGCCCGGGACCGCCCCGGACCGTCCGGGACCGCCCCAGACTGCCCGGGACCGCCCCGGACCGCCCGGCACCGCCCTGGACCGCCCGGGACCGCCCAGGACCTCCCGGACCGCCCGGGACCGCCCGGGACCGCCCGGGACCGCCCGGGACCGCCCGGGACCGCCCGGACCGCCCCGGACCGCCCCGGACCGCCCCGGACCGCCTCGGACCGCCCCGGACCGCCCGAGACCGCGCGGGACCGCCCGGGACCGCCCGGGACCGCCCGGGACCGCCCGGGACCGCCCGGGACCGCCCGGGACCGCCCCGGACCGCCCCGGATTGCCCCGAATCGCCCGGGACCGCCCGGGACTGCCCGAGACCGCCCGGGACCACCCGGGACCGCCCGGGACCGCCCGGGACCGCCCGGGACCGCCCGGGACCGCCCGGGACCGCCCCAGACCGCCCGCGACCGCCTGGGACCGCCCGGGTCCGCGCGGGACCGCCTGGGACCGCCGGGACCGCCCGGGACCGCCCGGGACCGCCCCGGACCGCCCGGGACTGCCCCGGACCGCCTGGGACCGCCCCAGACCGCCCGAGACCGCCCGGGACCGCCCAGGTCCGCCCGGGACCGCCCGGGACCACCCGGGACCGCCCGGGACCGCCCGGGACGGCCCGGGACCGCCCGGGACCGCCCGGGAATGTCCGAGACCGCACGGGACCGCCCGGGACCGCCCGGGACCGCCCGGGACTGCCCGGGACCGCCCGGGACCGCCCGGGACCGCCCCGGACCGCCCTGGACCGCCCCGGACCGTCCGGGACCGCCCCAGACTGCCCGGGACCGCCCCGGACCGCCCGGCACCGCCCTGGACCGCCCGGGACCGCCCAGGACCTCCCGGGACCGCCCGGGACCGCCCGGGAACCGCCCGGGACCGCCCGGGACCGCCCGGGACCGCCCGGGACCGCCCCGGACCGCCCCGGACCGCCCCGGACCGCCTCGGACCGCCCCGGACCGCCCGAGACCGCGCGGGACCGCCCGGGACCGCCCGGGACCGCCCGGGACCGCCCGGGACCGCCCGGGACCGCCCGGGACCGCCCCGGACCGCCCCGGATTTCCCCGAATCGCCCGGGACCGCCCGGGACTGCCCGAGACCGCCCGGGACCACCCGGGACCGCCCGGGACCGCCCGGGACCGCCCGGGACCGCCGGGACCGCCCGGGACCGCCTGGGACCGCCCGGGACCGCCCGGGACCGCCCGGGACCGCCCGGGACCGCCCGGGGACCGCCCCGGACCCGCCCCGGACCGCCCGGGACCGCCCGGGACCGCCCCACCGCCCGGGACCGCCCGGGACCGCCCGGGACCGCCCGGGACCGCCCCGGACCGCCCCGGATTTCCCCGAATCGCCCGGGACCGCCCGGGACTGCCCGAGACCGCCCGGGACCACCCGGACCGCCCGGACCGCCCGGGACCGCCCGGGACCGCCCGGGACCGCCCGGGACCGCCTGGGACCGCCCGGGACCGCCCGGGGACCGCCCGGGACCGCCCGGGACCGCCCGGGACCGCCCCGGACCGCCCCGGACCGCCCGGGACCGCCCGGGACCGCCCCGGACCGCCCCGGACCGCCCGGGACCGCCCGGGACCGCCCGGGACCGCCCGGGACCGCCCGGGACCGCCCGGGACCGCCCGGGACCGCCCGGGACGCCCGGGACCGCCCGGGACCGCCCGCGACCGCCCGGGACCGCCCTGGACCGCCCGGGACCGCCCCGGACCGCCCGGGACCGCCCCAGACCGCCCGCGACCGCCTGGGACCGCCCGGGTCCGCGCGGGACCGCCTGGGACCGCCGGGACCGCCCGGGACCGCCCGGGACCGCCCCCGGACCGCCCGGGACTGCCCCGGACCGCCTGGGACCGCCCCAGACCGCCCGAGACCGCCCGGGACCGCCCAGGTCCGCCCGGGACCGCCCGGGACCACCCGGGAACGCCCGGGACCGCCCGGGACGGCCCGGGACCGCCCGGGACCGCCCGGGAATGTCCAAGACCGCACGGGACCGCCCGGGACCGCCCGGGACCGCCCGGGACTGCCCGGGACCGCCCGGGACCGCCCGGGACCGCCCCGGACCGCCTGGGACCGCCCGGGACCGCCCGGGACCGCCCCGGACCGCCCGGGACCGCCCCGGACCGCCCGGGACCGCCCCGGACCGCCCGGGACCGCCCTGGTTTGCCCGGGACTGCCCTGGACCGCCCAGGACCGCCGGGGGCCTCCCGGACCGCCCGGGACCGCCCGGGACCGCCCGGGACCGCCCGGGACCGCCCGGGACCGCCCCGGACCGCCCGGGACCACCCCGGACCTCCCGGGACCGCCCAGGACCCGCCCGGGTCCACCCGGGACCGCCCGGGACCGCCCGCGACCGCCCGGGACCGCCTGGGACCGCCCGGGACCGCCCGGGACTGCCCCGGGACCGCCCGGGACCGCCCCGGACCGCCCAGGACCGCCCCGGACCGCCCGGGACCGCCCCGGACCGCCCTGGACCGCCCAGGTCCGCCCGGGACCGCCGGGACCGCCCGGGACCACCCGGGACCGCCCGGGACCGCCCGGGACTGCCCCGGACCGCACGGGACTGCCCCCGACCGCCTGGGACCGCCCCAGACCGCCCGGGACCGCCCGGGACCGCCCAGGTCCGCCCGGGACCGCCCCGGACCGCCCGGGACCGCCCTGGTTTGCCCGGGACCGCCCCCGGACCGCCCGGGACCGCCCGGGGCCTCCCGGGACTGCCCGGGACCGCCCGGGACCGCCCGGGACCGCCCGGGACCGGCCGGGACCGCCCGGGACCGCCCAGGTCCGCCTGGGACCGCCCCGGACCGCCCGGGTCCGCCCTGGTTTGCCCGGGACCGCCCCGGACCGACCGGGACCGCCCGGGGCCTCCCGGTACTGCCCGGGACCGCCCGGGACCGCCCCGGACCGCCCGGGACCGCCCCGGACCGCCCCGGACCGCCCGGGACCGCGCGGGACCGCCCGGGACCGCCCGGGAACGCACCGGGACCGCCCGGGACCGCCCGGGACTGCCCCGGACCGCACGGGACTGCCCCCGACCGCCTGGGACCGCCCCAGACCGCCCGGGACCGCCCGGGACCGCCCAGGTCCGCCCGGGACCGCCCCGGACCGCCCGGGACCGCCCTGGTTTGCCCGGGACCGCCCCGGACCGCCCGGGACCGCCCGGGGCCTCCCGGGACTGCCCGGGACCGCCCGGGACCGCCCGGGACCGCCCGGGACCGGCCGGGACCGCCCGGGACCGCCCAGGTCCCGCCTGGGACCGCCCCGGACCGCCCGGGACCGCCCTGGTTTGCCCGGGACCGCCCCGGACCGACCGGACCGCCCGGGGCCTCCCGGGACTGCCCGGGACCGCCCGGGACCGCCCCGGACCGCCCCGGACCGCCCCGGACCGCCCGGGACCGCGCGGGACCGCCCGGGACCCCCGGGAACGCACCGGGACCTCCCGGGACCGCCCGGGACCGCCCCAGACCGCCCAGGACCGCCCGGGACCGCCAGGGACCGCCCGGGACCGCCCGGGACCGCCCGGGACCGCCCCGAACCGCCCCGGACCGCCCGGACAGCCTCGGACCGGCCCCGGACCGCCCGAGACCGCGCGGGACCGCCCGGGACCGCCCGGGACCGCCCGGTACCGCCCGGGACCGCCCGGGACCGCCCCAAATTGCCCGGGACCGTCCGGGACTGCCCGAGACCGCCTGGGACCACCCGGGACCGCCCGGGACCGCCCGGGACCGCCCGGGACCGCCCGGGACCGCCCCGAACCGCCCGGGACCGCCCCGGACTGCCCGGGACCGCCCGGGACCGCCTGGGACCGCCCGGGACCGCCCGGGACCGCCCCGGACCGCCCGGGAACCCCCCAGACCGCCCGGGACCGCCCGGGACCGCCCGGGTCCGCCCGGGACCGCCTCGGACCGCCCGGGACCGCCCGGGACCGCCCGGGACCGCCCGGGACCGCCCGGGACCGCCCCGGACCGCCCGGGACTGCCCCGGACCGCCTGGGACCGCCCCAGACCGCCCGGGACCGCCCGGGACCGCCCAGGTCCGCCCGGGACCGCCCCGGACCGCCCGGGACCGCCCTGGTTTGCCCGGGACCGCCCCGGACCGCCCGGGACCGCCCGGGGCCTCCCGGACTGCCCGGGACCGCCCGGGACCGCCCGGGACCGCCCGCGACCGGCCGGGACCGCCCGGGACCGCCCCGGACCGCCCGGGACAGCCCCGGACCGCCCGGGACCGCCCAGACCGCCCGGGACCACCCTGGACCGCCCGGAACCGCCCGGGACCGCCCAGGACCGCCTGGGACCGCCCGGGACCGCCCCGGACCGCCCCGGACCGCCCCGGACCGCCCGGGAACGCACCGGGACCTCCCGGGACCGCCCGGGACCGCCCCGGACCGCCCCGGACCGCTCGGGACCGCCCCGGACCGTCCGGGACCGCCCCAGACCGCCCGGGACCGCCCCGGACCGCCCGGCACCGCCCTGGACCGCCCGGAACCGCCCAGGACCTCCCGGGACCGCCCAGGACCGCCCGGGACCGCCCGGGACCGCCCGGGACCGCCCGGGACCGCCCGGGACTGCCCAGGACCGCCCGGGACCGCCCGGGACCACCCGGGACCGCCCGGCACCGCCCGGGACCGCCCCGGACCGCCCCGGACCGCCCGGGACTGCCCGGGACTGCCCGAGACCGTCCGGGACCACCCGGGACCGCCCGGGACCGCCCGGGACCGCCCGGGACCGCCCGAGACCGCCCGGGACCGCCTGGGACCGCCCGGGACCGCCCGGGACCGCCCGGGACCGCCCGGGACCGCCCGGGACCGCCCCGGACCGCCCCGGACCGCCCGGGACCGCCCGGGACCGCCCCAGACCGCCCCGGACCGCCTGGGACCGCCCGGGACCGCCCGGGACCGCCCGGGACCGCCCGGGACCACCCGGGACCGCCCGGGACCGCCCGGGACCGCCCGGGAACGCCCGGGACCGCCCGGGACCGCCCGCGACCGCCCGGGACCGCCCTGGACCGCCCGGGACTGCCCCGGACCGCCCGGGACCGCCCCAGACCGCCCGGGACCGCCCGGGACCGCCCGGGTCGGCGCGGGACCGCCTGGGACCGCCGGGACCGCCCGGGACCGCCCGGGACCGCCCCGGACCGCCCGGGACTGCCCCGGACCGCCTGCGACCGCCCCAGACCGCCCGAGACCGCCCGGGACCGCCCAGGTCCGCCCGGGACCGCCTGGGACCGCCCGGGACCGCCCGGGACCGCCCGGGACGGCCCGGGACCGCCCGGAACCGCCCGGGAATGTCCGAGACCGCACGGGACCGCCCGGGACCGCCCGGGACCGCCCGAGACTGCCCGGGACCGCCCGGGACCGCCCGGGACCGCCCCGGACCACCCGGGACCGCCCCGGACCGCCCGGGACCGCCCCGGACCGCCCGGGACCGCCCTGGTTTGCCCGGGACTGCCCTGGACCGCCCAGGACCGCCCGGGGCCTCCCGGGACCGCCCGGGACCGCCCGGGACCGCCCGGGACCGCCCGGGACCGCCCGGGACCGCCCCGGACCGCCCGGGACCACCCCGGACCGCCCAGGACCGCCCAGGACCGCCCGGGACCACCCGGGACCGCCCGGGACCGCCCCGCCTCGGACCGCCCGGGACCGCCCGGGACCGCCCGGGACCGCCCGGGACCGCCCGGGACCGCCCCGGACCGCCCGGGACTGCCCCGGACCGCCTGGGACCGCCCCAGACCGCCCGGGACCGCCCGGGACCGCCCAGGTCCGCCCGGGACCGCCCCGGACCGCCCGGGACCGCCCTGGTTTGCCCGGGACCGCCCCGGACCGCCCGGGACCGCCCGGGGCCTCCCGGGACTGCCCGGGACCGCCCGGGACCGCCCGGGACCGCCCGCGACCGGCCGGGACCGCCCGGGACCGCCCCGGACCGCCCGGGACAGCCCCGGACCGCCCGGGACCGCCCAGGACCGCCCGGGACCACCCGGGACCGCCCGGAACCGCCCGGGACCGCCCAGGACCGCTGGGACCGCCCGGACCGCCCCGGACCGCCCCGGACCGCCCCGGACCGCCCGGGAACGCACCGGGACCTCCCGGGACCGCCCGGGACCGCCCCGGACCGCCCCGGACCGCTCGGGAACCGCCCCGGACCGTCCGGGACCGCCCCAGACCGCCCGGGACCGCCCCGGACCGCCCGGCACCGCCCTGGACCGCCCGGAACCGCCCAGGACCTCCCGGGACCGCCCAGGACCGCCCGGGACCGCCCGGGACCGCCCGGGACCGCCCGGGACCGCCCGGGACTGCCCAGGACCGCCCGGGACCGCCCGGGACCACCCGGGACCGCCCGGCACCGCCCGGGACCGCCCCGGACCGCCCCGGACCGGCCCGGGACTGCCACGGACTGCCCGAGACCGTCCGGGACCACCCGGGACCGCCCGGGACCGCCCGGGACCGCCCGGGACCGCCCGAGACCGCCCGGGACCGCCTGGGACCGCCCGGGACCGCCCCGGACCGCCCGGGACCGCCCGGGACCGCCCCAGACCGCCCCGGACCGCCTGGGTCGCCCGGGACCGCCCGGGACCGCCCGGGACCGCCCGGGACCACCCGGGACCGCCCGGGACCGCCGGGACCGCCCGGGAACCGCCCGGGACCGCCCGGGACCGCCCGCGACCGCCCGGGACCGCCCTGGACCGCCCGGGGACTGCCCCGGACCGCCCGGGGACCCGCCCCGCCGCCGGACCGCCCGGGACCGCCCGGGTCGGCGCGGGACCGCCTGGGACCGCCGGGACCGCCCGGGACCGCCCGGGACCGCCCCGGACCGCCCGGACTGCCCGGACCGCCTGCGACCGCCCCAGACCGCCCGAGACCGCCCGGGACCGCCCAGGTCCGCCCGGGACCGCCCGGGACCGCCCGGGACCGCCCGGGACCGCCCGGGACGGCCCGGGACCGCCCGGAACCGCCCGGGAATGTCCGAGACCGCACGGGACCGCCCGGGACCGCCCGGGACCGCCCGAGACTGCCCGGGACCGCCCGGGACCGCCCGGGACCGCCCCGGACCGCCCGGGACCGCCCCGGACCGCCCGGGACCGCCCCGGACCGCCCGGGACCGCCCTGGTTTGCCCGGGACTTGCCCTGGACCGCCCAGGACCGCCCGGGGCCTCCCGGACCGCCCGGGACCGCCCGGGACCGCCCGGGACCGCCCGGGACCGCCCGGGACCGCCCCGGACCGCCCGGGACCACCCCGGACCGCCCAGGACCGCCCAGGACCGCCCGGGACCACCCGGGACCGCCCGGGACCGCCCGTGACCGCCCGGGACCGCCTGGGACCGCCCGGGACCGCCCGGGACTGCCCCGGACCGCCCGGGACCGCCCCGGACCGCCCGGGACCGCCCCGGACCGCCCGGGACCGCCCCGGACCGCCCTGGACCGCCCCGGACCGCCCGGGACCGCCCCCGGACCGCCCGGGACCGCCCTGGTTTGCCCGGGACTGCCCTGGACGCCCAGGACCGCCCGGGGCCTCCCGGGACCGCCCGGGACCGCCCGGGACCGCCCGGGACCGCCCGGGACCGCCCGGGACCGCCCCGGACCGCCCGGGACCACCCCGGACCGCCCAGGACCGCCCAGGACCGCCCGGGACCACCCGGGACCGCCCGGGACCGCCCGTGACCGCCCGGGACCGCCTGGGACCGCCCGGGACCGCCCGGGACTGCCCCGGACCGCCCGGGACCGCCCCGGACCGCCCGGGACCGCCCCGGACCGCCCGGGACCGCCCCGGACCGCCCTGGACCGCCCAGGTCCGCCCGGGACCGCCCGGGACCGCCCTGGACCGCCCGGGACCACCCGGGACCGCCCGGGACCGCCCGAGACCGCACGGACCGCCCGGGACCGCCCGGGACCGCCCGGGACTGCCCGGGACCGCCCGGGACCGCCCGGGACCGCTCGGGACCGCCCGGGACCGCCCGGGACCGCCCGGACCGCCCGGGACCGCCCAGGACCGCCCGGGACCGCCAGGGACCGCCAGGACCGCCCGGGACCGCCCGGGACCGCCCCGGACCGCCCCGGACCGCCCGGACCGCCTCGGGACCGCCCCGGACCGCCCGAGACCGCTCGGGACCGCCCGGGACCTCCCGGGACCGCCCGGTACCGCCCGGGACCGCCCCGGACCGCCCCCGACCGCCCGGGACCGCCCGGGACCGCCCCAAATTGCCCGGGACTGCCCGGGACTGCCCGAGACCGCCCGGGACCACCCGGGACCGCCCGGGACCGCCCGGGACCGCCCGGGACCGCCCGAACCGCCCGGGACCGCCCCGGACCGCCCGGGACCGCCCGGGACCGCCTGGGACCGCCCGGGACCGCCCGGGACCGCCCCGGACCGCCCGGGAACCCCCCAGACCGCCCGGGACCGCCCGGGACCGCCCGGGTCCGCCCGGGACCGCCTGGGACTGCCCCGGACCGCCTGGGACCGCCCCAGACCGCCCGGGACCGCCCGGGACCGCCCAGGTCCGCCCGGGACCGCCCCGGACCGCCCGGGACCGCCCTGGTTTGCCCGGGACCGCCCCGGACCGCCCGGGACCGCCCGGGGCCTCCCGGGACTGCCCGGGACCGCCCGGGACCGCCCGGGACCGCCCGCGACCGGCCGGGACCGCCCGGGACCGCCCCGGACCGCCCGGGACCGCCCCGGACCGCCCGGGACCGCCCAGGACCGCCCGGGACTACCCGGGACCGCCCGGGACCGCCCGGGGACCGCCCAGGACCGCCTGGGACCGCCCGGGACCGCCCCGGACCGCCCCGGACCGCCCCGGACCGCCCGGGAACGCACCGGGACCTCCCGGGGACCGCCTGGGACCGCCCCGGACCGCCCCGGACCGCCCCGGACCGCCCCGGACCGTCCGGGACCGCCCCAGACCGCCCGGGACCGCCCCGGACCGCCCGGCACCGCCCTGGACCGCCCGGAACCGCCCAGGACCTCCCGGGACCGCCCAGGACCGCCCGGGGACCGCCCGGGACCGCCCGGGACCGCCCGGGACCGCCCGGGACTGCCCAGGACCGTCCGGGACCGCCCGGGACCACCCAGGACCGCCCGGGACCGCCCGGGACCCGCCGGACCGCCCCGGACCGCCCGGGACCGCCCGGGACTGCCCCAGACCGTCCGGGAACACCCGAGACCGCCCGGGACCGCCCGGGACCGCCCGGGACCACCCGGGACCGCCGGGACCGCCTGGGACCGCCCGGGACCGCCCGGGACCGCCCGGGACCGCCCGGGACCGCCCGGGACCGCCCCGGACCGCCCCGGACCGCCCGGGACCGCCCGGGACCGCCCCAGACCGCCCCGGACCGCCCGGGACCGCCCGGGACCGCCCGGGACCGCCCGGGACCGCCCCGGGACCACCCGGGACCGCCCGGGACCGCCCGGGACCGCCCGGGAACGCCCGGGACCGCCCGGGACCGCCCGCGACCGCCCGGGACCGCCCTGGACCGCCCGGGACTGCCCGGGACCGCCCGGGACCGCCCCAGACCGCCCGGGACCGCCCAGGACCGCCCGGGTCCGCGCGGGACCGCCTGGGACCGCCGGGACCGCCCGGGACCGCCCGGGACCGCCCCGGACCGCCAGGGACTGCCCCGGACCGCCTGGGACCGCCCCAGACTGCCCGAGACCGCCCGGGACCGCCCAGGTCCGCCCGGGACCGCCTGGGACCGCCCGGGGACCGCCCGGGACCGCCGGGGACGGCCCGGGACCGCCCGGAACCGCCCGGGAATGTCCGAGACCGCACGGGACCGCCGGGACCGCCCGGGACCGCCCGGGACTGCCCGGGACCGCCCGGGACCGCCCGGGACCACCCCGGACCGCCCGGGGACCGCCCCGGACCGCCCGGGACCGCCCCGGACCGCCCGGGACCGCCCTGGTTTGCCCGGGACTGCCCTGGACCGCCCAGACCGCCCGGGGCCTCCGGGACCGCCCGGGACCGCCCGGGACCGCCCGGGACCGCCCGGGACCGCCCGGGACCGCCCCGGACCGCCCGGGACCACCCCGGACCGCCCCGGGACCGCCCAGGACCGCCCGGGACCACCCGGGACCGCCGGGACCGCCCCGGACCGCCCTGGACCGCCCAGGTCCGCCCGGGACCGCCCGGGACCGCCCGGGGACCGCCCGGGACCACCCGGGACCACCCGGGACCGCCCGAGACCGCACGGGACCGCCCGGGACCACCCGGGACCGCCGGGACTGCCCGGGACCGCCCGGGACCGCCCGGGACCGCCCCGGACCGCCCGGACCGCCCCGGACCGCCCGGGGACCGCCCGGACCGCCCGGGACCGCCCTGGTTTGCCCGGGACTGCCCCGGACCGCCCGGGACCGCCCGGGGCCTCCCGGGACCGCCCGGGCACCGCCCGGGACCGCCCGGGACCGCCCGGGACCGCCCGGGACCGCCCCGGACCGCCCGGGACCACCCCGGACCGCCCGGGACCGCCCAGGACCGCCCGGGACCGCCCGGGACCGCCCGGGACCGCCCGGGACCGCCCGGGACCGCCCGGGACCGTCCCGGACTGCCCCGGACCGCCCCGGACCGCCCGCGAACGCACCGGGACCTCCCGGGACCGCCCGGGACCGCCCCGGACCGCCCCGGACCGCCCGGGACCGCCCCGGACCGTCCGGGACCGCCCCGGACGGCACGGGACCGCCCTGGACCGCCCGGCACCGCCCTGGACCGCCCGGGACCGCCCGGGACCGCCCCGGACCGCCCCGGACCGCCCCGGACCGCCCCGGACCGCCTCGGACCGCCCCGGACGCCCCGGACCGCCTCGGACCACCCCGGACCGCCCGAGACCGCGCGGGACCGCCCGGGACCGCCCGGGACCGCCCGGGACCGCCCGGGACCGCCCGGGACCGCCCCGGACCGCCCTGGATTGCCCCCGAATCGCCTGGGACCGCCCGGAACTGCCCGAGACCGCCCGGGACCACCCGGGACCGCCCAGGGACCGCCCGGGACCGCCCGGGACCGCCCGGGACCGCCCCGGACCGCCCGGGACCGCCCCCGGACCGCCCGGGACGTCCCGGTACCGCCTGGGACCGCCCGGGACCGCCCTGGACCGCCCGGGACCGCCCGGGACCGCCCCGGACCGCCCCGGACCGCCCGGGACCGCCCGGGACCGCCCCGGACCGCTCTGGACCGCCCGGGACCGCCCGGGACCGCCCCGGACCGCCCGGGACCGCCCCGGACCGCCCGGGACCGCCCGGGACCGCCCCGGACCGCCCCGGACCGCCCCGGACCGCCCCGGACCGCCTCGGACCGCCCCGGACCGCCCCGGACCGCCTCGGACCACCCCGGACCGCCCGAGACCGCGCGGGACCGCCCGGGACCGCCCGGGACCGCCCGGACCGCCCGGGACCGCCCGGGACCGCCCGGACCGCCCTGGATTGCCCCGAATCGCCTGGGACCGCCCGGAACTGCCCGAGACCGCCCGGGACCACCCGGGACCGCCCAGGACCGCCCGGGACCGCCCGGGACCGCCCGGGACCGCCCCGGACCGCCCGGGACCGCCCCGGACCGCCCGGGACGTCCCGGTACCGCCTGGGACCGCCCGGGACCGCCCGGGACCGCCCGGGACCGCCCGGGACCGCCCCGGACCGCCCCGGACCGCCCGGGACCGCCCGGGACCGCCCCGGACCGCTCTGGACCGCCCGGGACCGCCCGGGACCGCCCCGGACCGCCCGGGACCGCCCCGGACCGTCCGGGACCGCCCCGGACCGCCCGGGACCGCCCCGGACCGCCCGGCACCGCCCCAGACCGCCCGGGACCGCACGGGACCGCCCGGGGACCGCCCGGGACCGCCCGGGACCACCCGGGACCGCCCGGGACCGCCCGGGACCGCCCGGGACTGCCCGGGATGGACCGCCCAGGACGGCCCGGGACCGGCCGGGACCGCCCGGGACCACCCGGGACCGCCCAGGACCGCACGGGACCGCCCGGGACCGCAGGGGGACCGCCCGGGACCGCCCGGGACCGCCCGGAACCGCCCGGGACCGCACCCGGACCGCCCGGGACCGCCCCGGACCGCCCGGGACCGCCCCGGACCGCCCGGGACCGCCCCGGACCGCCTTGGACCGCCCCGGACCGCCCGGGACCGCCCTGGACTGCCCGGGAACGCCCGGGACCGCCCTGGACCGCCCGGGAACGCCCGGGACCGCCCATGACCGCCCCGGACCGCCCCGGACCGCCCGGGACCGCCCGGACCGCCCGGGACCGCCCCGGACCGCCCGGGACCGCCCGGGACCGCCCGGGACCACGCAGGACCGCCCCGGACCGCCCGGACCGCCCGGGACCGCCCGGGACCGCCCGGGACCGCCCCGGACCGCCCCGGACCGCCCCGGACCGCCCGGAACTGCCCCGGACCGCCGGGGACCGCCCCGGACTGCCCAGGACCGCCCGGGACCGCGCAGGACCGCCCCGGACCGCCCCGGACCGCCCGGGACCGCCCGGGACCGCCCGGGACCGCCCGGGACCGCCCCGGACCGCCCGGGACCGCCCGGGACCGCCCGGGACCGCCCGGGACCGCCCCGGACCGCCCCGGACCGCCCGGGACCGCCCCGGACCGCCCGGGACCGCCCCGGACCGCCCGGACCGCCCGGAACTGCCCCGGACCGCCGGGGACCGCCCCGGACTGCCCAGGACCGCCCGGGACCGCGCAGGACCGCCCCCGGACCGCCCCGGACCGCCCGGGACCGCCCGGGACCGCCCGGGACCGCCCGGGACCGCCCCGGACCGCCCGGGACCGCCCGGGACCGCCCGGGACCGCCCGGGACCGCCCCGGACCGCCCCGGACCGCCCGGGACCGCCCCGGACCGCCCGGGACCGCCCCGGACCGCCCGGCACCGCCCGGGACCTCCCGGGACCGCCCGGGGACCGCCCGGGACCGCCCGGCACCGCCCCGGACCGCCCGCGACCGCCCCAGACCGCCCGCGACTGCCCCGGACCGCCCAGGACCGCTCGGGACCACCCGGGACCGCCCAGGACCGTCCGGGACCGCCCGCGACCGCCCGGCACCGCCCGGGACCGCACCGGACCGCCCCGGACCGCCCCGGACCGCCCCGGACTGCCCGAGACCGCGCAGGACCGCCCGGGACCGCCCGGGAACGCACCGGGACCTCCCGGGACTGCCCGGGACCGCCCCGGACCGCCCCGCACCGCCCGGGACCGCCCCGGACCGTCCAGGACCGCCCCGGACCGCCCGGGACCGCACCGGACCGCCCGGCGCCGCCCTGGACCGCCCGGGACCGCCCGGGACCTCCCGGGACCGCCCGGGACCGCCCGGGACCGCCCGGGACCGCCCGGGACCGCCCGGGACCGCCCGGGACCGCCCAGGACCGCCCGGGACGGACCGCCCGGGACGCCCCGGGATGGCCCGGGACCGCCCGGGACCGCCCGGGACCGCCCGGGACTGCCCGGGACCGCTCGAGACCGCAGGGGACCGCCCGGGACCGCCCGGGACCGCCCGGGACCGCCCGGGACCGCACCCGGACCACCCGGGACCGCCCCGGACCGCCCGGGACCGCCCGGACCGCCCGGGACCGCCCCAGACCGCCCGGGACCGCCCCGGACCGCCCGGGACCGCCCGGGACCGCCCGGGACCGCCCGGGACCGCCCGGGACCGCCCGGGACCGCGCAGGACCGCCCCGGACCGCCCCGGACCGCCCGGGACCGCCCGGGACCGCCCGGGACCGCCCGGGACCGCCACGGACCGCCCGGGACTGCCCGGGACCGCCCGGGACCCGCGCAGGACCGCCCCGGACCGCCCCGGACCGCCCGGGACCGCCGGGGACCGCCCGGGAACCGCCCCGGGACCGCCCCAGACCACCCCGGACCGCCCGGTCTGCCCGGACCGCCGGGGACCGCCCCAGACCGCCCGGGACCGCCCGGGACCGCCCAGGACCGCCCGGGACCGCCTGGGACCGCTCGAGACCGCCCGGGACCGCCCGGGACCGCCCCGGACCGCCCGGACCGCCCGGGACCGCCCCGGACTGCCCGGGACCGCCCTGGACCGCCCGGGACCGCCCGGGACCTCCCGGGACCGCCCGGGACCGCCCGGGACCGCCCGGGACCGCCCGGGACCGCCCGGGACCGCCCCGGAACGCCCGGGACCGCCCTGG
This sequence comes from Petromyzon marinus, assembly GCF_048934315.1. Classification (NCBI taxonomy): domain Eukaryota; kingdom Metazoa; phylum Chordata; class Hyperoartia; order Petromyzontiformes; family Petromyzontidae; genus Petromyzon; species Petromyzon marinus. The sequence continues at coordinate 28,194 of NW_027423574.1, forward strand.
TTTGCCCGGGACCGCCCCGGACCGCCCGGGGCCGCCCAGGACCGCCCGGGACCGCCCGGGACTGCCCGGGACCGCCCGGGACCGCCTGGGACCGCCCCGGGACCGCCCCGGACTGCCCCAGACCGCCCCGGACCGCCCGGAACGCACCGGGACCTCCCGGGACCGTCCGGGACCGCCCCGGACCGCCCCGGACCGCCCGGGACCGCCCCGGACCGTCCGGGACCGCCCGGACCACCCGGGACCGCCCCGGACCGCCCGGCACCGCCCTGGACCGCCCGGGACCGGCCGGGACCTCCCGGGACCGCCCGGGACCGCCCGGGACCGCCCGGGACCGCCCGGGACCGCCCAGGACCGCCCGGGACCACCCGGGACCGCCCGGGACCGCCCGGGACCGCCCCGGACCGCCCCGGACCGCCCCGGACCGCCCCGGACCGCCTCGGACCGCCCCGGACCGCCGGAGACCGCGCGGGACCGCCCGGGACCGCCCGGGACCGCCCGGGACCGCCCGGGACCGCCCGGGACCTCCCCGGACCGCCCTGGATTGCCCCGAATCGCCCGGGACCGCCCGGGACTGCCCGAGACCGCCCGGGACCACCCGGGACCGCCCGGGACCGCCCGGGACCGCCCGGGACCGCCCCGGACCGCCCGGGACCGCCCAGTACCGCCGGGACCGCCCGGGGCCGCCCGGGACCGCCCGGGACCGCCCGGGACCGCCCCGGACCGCCCGGACCGCCCGGGACCGCCCGGGACCGCCCCGGACCGCCCCGGACCGCCCGGGACCACCCGGGACCGCCCCGGACCGCCCGGGACGCGCCCCGGACCGTCCGGGACCGCCCTGGACCGCCCGGGACCGCCCCGGACCGCCCGGCAACGCCCTGGACCGCCCGGGACCGCCCGGGACCTCCCGGGACTGCCCGGGACCGCCCGGGACCGCCCGGGACCGCCCGGGACCACCCGGGACCGCCCGGGACCGCCCGGGACCGCCCAGGACCGCCCGGGACCGCCCAGGACCGCCCGGGACCGCCCGGGACGGACCGCCCGGGACGGCCCGGGACCGCCCGGGACCGCACGGGACTGCCCGGGACCGCCCGGGACCGCCCGGGACCACCCGGGACCGCAGGGGACCGCCCGGGACCGCCCGGGACCGCCCGGGACCACCCGGGAACGCACCCGGACCGCCCGGGACCGCCCCGGACCGCCCGGGACCGCCCCGGACCGCCCGGGACCGCCCCGGACCGCCCGGGACCACCCTGGACCGCCCGGGACCGCCCGGGACCGCCCAGGACCGCCCGGGTCCGCCCGGGACCGCGCAGGACCGCCCCGGACCGCCCCGGACCGCCCGGGACCGCCCGGGACCGCCCGGGACCGCCCGGGACCGCGCAGGACCGCCCCGGACCGCCCCGGACCGCCCGGGACCGCCCGGGACCGCCCGGGACCGCCCGGACCGCCCCGGACCGCCCCGGACCGCCCGGGACTGCCCCGGACCGCCGGGGCCCGCCACGGACCGCCCGGGACCGCCCGGGACCGCCCGGGACCGCCCGGGACCGCCTGGGACCGCCCGAGACCGCCCGGACCGCCCGGGACGCCCCGGACCGCCCCGCACCGCCCGGGACGGCCCCGGACTGCCCGGGACCGCCCTGGACCGCCCGGGACCGCCCGGGACTCGCGGGACCGCCCGGGACCGCCCGGGACTGCCCGGGACCGCCCCGGACCGCCCGGGACCGCCCCCGGACCGCCCGGGACCGCCCTGGTTTGCCCGGGACCGCCCTGGACCGCCCGGGACCGCCCGGGCCTACCCGGGACCGCCCGGGACCGCCCGGGACCGCCTGGGACCGCCCGGGACCGCCCGGACCGCCCCGGACCGCCCGGGACCACCCCGGACCGGCCCGGGACCGCCCAGGACCGCCCGGGATCGCCCGGGACCGCCCGGGACCGCCCGGGACCGCCCGGGACCGCCTGGGACCGCCCGGGACCGCCCCGGACTGCTCCGGACCGCCCCGGACCGCCGGGAACGCATCGGGACCTCCCGGGACCGTCCGGGACCGCCCCGGACCGCCCCGGACCGCCCGGGACCGCCCCGGACCGTCCGGGACCGCCCCGGACCGCCCGGGACCGCCCCAGACCGCCCGGGACCGCCCGGGACCGCCCGGGACGGACCGCCCGGGACGGCCCGGGACCGCCCGGGACCGCCCGGGACTGCCCGGGACCGCCCGGGACCGCCCGGGACCACCCGGGACCGCAGGGGACCGCCCCGGACCGCCCCGGACCGCCCGGGACCGCCCGGGACGCCCCGGACCGCCCCGGACCGCCCGGGACCGCCCGGGACCGCCCCGGACCGCCCCGGACCGCCCGGGATCACCCGGGACCGCCCGGGACCGCCCGGGACCGCCGGGACCGCCCCGGACCGCCCCGGACCGCCCGGGACCGCCCGGGACCGCCCCGGACCGCCCCGGACCGCCCGGGACCACCCGGGACCGCCCCGGACCGCCCGGGACCGCCCCGGACCGTCCGGGACCGCCCTGGACCGCCCGGGACCGCCCCGGACCGCCCGGCACCGCCCTGGACCGCCCGGGACCGCCCGGGACCCTTCCGGGACCGCCCGGGACCGCCCGGGACAGCCCGGGACCACCCGGGACCGCCGGGACCGCCCGGGACCGCCCAGGACCGCCCGGGACCGCCCGGGACCGCCCGGGACCGCCCGGGACGGACCGCCCGGGACGGCCCGGGACCGCCCGGGACCGCCCGGGACTGTCCGGGACCGCCCGGGACCGCCCGGGACCACCCGGGACCGCAGGGGACCGCCCGGGACCGCCCGGGACCGCCCGGGACCACCCGGGACCGCACCCGGACCGCCCGGGACCGCCCCGGACCGCCGGGACCGCCCCGGACCGCCCGGGACCGCCCCGGACCGCCCGGGACCACCCTGGACCGCCCGGGACCGCCCGGGACTGCCCGGGACCGCCCGGGTCTGCCCGGGACCGCGCAGGACCGCCCCGGACCGCCCCGGACCGCCCGGGACCGCCCGGGACCGCCCGGGACCGCCCGGGACCGCGCAGGACCGCCCCGGACCGCCCCGGACCGCCCGGGACCGCCCGGGACCGCCCGGGACCGCCCCGGACCGCCCCGGACCGCCCCGGACCGCCCGGGACTGCCCCGGACCGCCGGGGCTCGCCACGGACCGCCCGGGACCGCCCGGGACCGCCCCGGGACCGCCTGGGACCGCCTGGGACCGCCCGAGACCGCCCGGGACCGCCCGGGACCGCCCCGGACCGCCCCGGACCGCCCGGGACCGCCCCGGACTGCCCGTGACCGCCCTGGACCGCCCGGGACCGCCCGGGACCTCGCGGGACCGCCCGGGACCGCCCGGGACTGCCCGGGACCGCCCCGGACTGCCCGGGACCGCCCCGGACCGTCCGGGACCGCCCTGGTTTGCCCGGGACCGCCCCGGACCGCCCGGGACCGCCCGGGGCCTCCGGGACCGCCCGGACCGCCCGGGACCGCCTGGGACCGCCCGGGACCGCCCGGGACCGCCCCGGACCGCCCGGGACCACCCCGGACCGCCCGGGACCGCCCAGGACCGCCCGGGATCGCCCGGGACCGCCCGGGACCGCCCGGGACCGCCCGGGACCGCCTGGGACCGCCCGGGACCGCCCCGGACTGCTCCGGACCGCCCCGGACCGCCCGGGAACGCATCGGGAACTCCCGGGACCGTCCGGGACCGCCCCGGACCGCCCCGGACCGCCCGGGCCGCCCCGGACCGTCCGGGACCGCCCCGGGACCGCCCGGGACCGCCCCGGACCGCCCGGGACCGCCCGGACCGTCCGGGACCGCCCTGGACCGCCCGGGACCGCCCCGGACCGCCCGGCACCGCCCTGGACCGCTCGGGACCGCCCGGGACCTCCCGGGACCGCCCGGGACCGCCCGGGACCGCCCGGGACCGCCCGGGACCACCCGGGACCGCCCGGGACCGCCCGGGACCGCCCAGGACCGCCCGGGACCGCCCGGGACCGCCCGGGACCGCCCGGGACGGACGGCCCGGGACGGACCGGGACCGCCCGGACCGCCCGGGACTGCCCGGGACCGCCCGGGACGCCCGGGACCACCCGGGACCGCAGGGGACCGCCCGGGACCGCCCGGGACCGCCCGGGACCACCCGGGACCGCACCCGGACCGCCCGGGACCGCCCCGGACCGCCCGGGACCGCCCCGGACCGCCCGGGACCGCCCCGGACCGCCCGGGACCGCCCCGGACCGCCCGGGACCACCCTGGACCGCCCGGGACCGCCCGGGACCGCCCGGGACCGCCCGGGTCCGCCCGGGACCGCGCAGGACCGCCCCGGACCGCCCCGGACCGCCCGGGACCGCCCGGGACCGCCCGGGACCGCCCGGGACCGCGCAGGACCGCCCTGGACCGCCCCGGACCGCCCGGGACCGCCCGGGACCGCCCGGGACCGCCCCGGACCGCCCCGGACCGCCCCGGACCGCCCGGGACTGCCCCGGACCGCCGGGGCCCGCCACGGACCGCCCGGGACCGCCCGGGACCGCCCGGGACCGCCCGGGACCGCCTTGGACCGCCCGAGACCGCCCGGGACCGCCCGGGACCGCCCCGGACCGCCCCGGACCGCCCGGGACCGCCCCGGACTGCCCGGGACCGCCCTGGACCGCCCGGGACCGCCCGGGACCTCGCGGGACCGCCCGGGACCGCCCCGGGACTGCCCGGGACCGCCCCGGACCGCCCGGGACCGCCCCGGACCGCCCGGGACCGCCCTGGTTTGCCCGGGACCGCCCCGGACCGCCCGGGACCGCCCGGGGCCTCCCGGGACCGCCCGGGACCGCCCGGGACCGCCTGGGACCGCCCGGGACCGCCCGGGACCGCCCCGGACCGCCCGCGACCACCCCGGACCGCCCGGGACAGCCCAGGACCGCCGGGATCGCCCGGGACCGCCCGGGACCGCCCGGGACCGCCCGGGACCGCCTGGGACCGCCCGGGACCGCCCCGGACTGCTCCGGACCGCCCCGGACCGCCCGGGAACGCATCGGGACCTCCCGGGACCGTCCGGGACCGCCCCGGACCGCCCCGGACCGCCCGGGACCGCCCCGGACCGTCCGGGACCGCCCCGGACCGCCCGGGACCGCCCGGACCGCCCAGCACCGCCCTGGACCGCCTGGGACCGCCCGGGACCTCCCGGGACCGCCCGGGACCGCCCGGGACCGCCCGGGACCGCCCGGGACCGCCCGGGACCGCCCGGGACCGCCCGGGACCGCCCGGGACCACCCGGGACCGCCCGGGACCGCCCGGGACCGCCCCGGACCGCCCCGGACCGCCCCGGGCCGCCCCGGACCGCCTCGGACCGCCCGGACCGCCGGAGACTGCGCGGGACCGCCCGGGACCCGCCCGGGACCGCCCTGGACCGCCCGGGACCGCCCCGGACCGCCCCGGACCGCCCCGGACCGCCCGGGACTGCCCCGGACCGCCGGGGCTCGCCACGGACCGCCCGGGACCGCCCGGGACCGCCCGGGACCGCCTGGGACCGCCTGGGGACCGCCCGAGACCGCCCGGGACCGCCCGGGACCGCCCCGGACCGCCCCGGACCGCCCGGGACCGCCCCGGACTGCCCGTGACCGCCCTGGACCGCCCGGGACCGCCCGGACCGCCCGGGGCCTCCCGGGACCGCCTGGGACCGCCCGGGACCGCCCGGGGCCTCCCGGGACCGCCTGGGACCGCCCGGGACCGCCTGGGACCGCCCGGGACCGCCCGGGACCGCCCCGGACCGCCCGGGACCACCCCGGACCGCCCCGGGACCGCCCAGGACCGCCCGGGATCGCCCGGGACCGCCCGGGACCGCCCGGGACCGCCCGGGACCGCCTGGGACCGCCTGGGACCGCCCGGGACCGCCCCGGACTGCTCCGGACCGCCCCGACCGCCCGGGAACGCATCGGGACCTCCCGGGACCGTCCGGGACCGCCCCGGACCGCCCCGGACCGCCCGGGGACCGCCCCGGACCGTCCGGGACCGCCCCGGACCGCCCGGGACCGCCCCGGACCGCCCGGGACTGCCCCGGACCGTCCGGGACCGCCCTGGACCGCCCGGGACCGCCCCGGACCGCCCGGCACCGCCCTGGACCGCTCGGGACCGCCCGGGACCTCCGGGACCGCCCGGGACCGCCCGGGACCGCCCGGGACCGCCCGGGACCACCCGGGACCGCCCGGGACCGCCCGGGACCGCCCAGGACCGCCCGGGACCGCCCGGGACCGCCCGGGACCGCCCGGGACGGACGGCCCGGGACGGACCGGGACCGCCCGGGAGCCGCCCGGGACTGCCCGGGACCGCCCCGGACCGCCCGGGACCGCCCCGGACCGCCCGGGACCGCCCTGGTTTGCCCGGGACCGCCCCGGACCGCCCGGGACCGCCCGGGGCCTCCCGGGACCGCCCGGGACCGCCCGGGACCGCCTGGGACCGCCCGGGACCGCCCGGGACCGCCCCGGACCGCCCGGGACCATCCCGGACCGCCCGGGACCGCCCAGGACCGCCCGGGATCGCCCGGGACCGCCCGGGACCGCCCGGGACCGCCCGGGACCGCCTGGGACCGCCCGGGACCGCCCCGGACTGCTCCGGACCGCCCCGGACCGCCCGGGAACGCATCGGGGACCTCCCGGGACCGTCCGGGACCGCCCCGGACCGCCCCGGACCGCCGGGGACCGCCCCGGACCGTCCGGGACCGCCCCGGACCGCCCGGGACCGCCCCGGACCGCCCAGCACCGCCCTGGAGCCGCCCGGGACCGCCCAGGACCGCCCGGGACCGCCCGGGACCGCCCGGGACCGCCCGGGACGGACGGCCCGGGACGGACCGGGACCGCCCGGGACCGCCCGGGACTGCCCGGGACCGCCCCGGACCGCCCGGGACCGCCCCGGACCGCCCGGGACCGCCCTGGTTTGCCCGGGACCGCCCCGGACCGCCCGGGACCGCCCGGGGCCTCCCGGGACCGCCCGGGACCCGCCCGGGACCGCCTGGGACCGCCCGGGACCGCCCGGGACCGCCCCGGACCGCCCGGGACCATCCCGGACCGCCCGGGACCGCCCAGGACCGCCCGGGATCGCCCGGGACCGCCCGGGACCGCCCGGGACCGCCCGGGACCGCCTGGGACCGCCCGGGACCGCCCCGGACTGCTCCGGACCGCCCCGGACCGCCCGGGAACGCATCGGGACCTCCCGGGACCGTCCGGGACCGCCCCGGACCGCCCCGGACCGCCCGGGACCGCCCCGGACCATCCGGGACCGCCCCGGACCGCCCGGGACCCGCCCCGGACCGCCCAGCACCGCCCTGGACCGCCCGGGACCGCCCGGGACCTCCCGGACGCCGGGACCGCCCGGGACCGCCCGGGACCGCCCGGGGACCGCCCGGGACCGCCCGGGACCGCCCGGGACCACCCGGGACCGCCCGGGACTGCCCGGGACCGCCCCGGACCGCCCCGGACCGCCCCGGCCGCCCCGGACCGCCTCGGACCGCCCGGACAGCCCTGGACCGCCGGAGACTGCGCGGGACCGCCCGGGACCGCCCGGGACCGCCCGGGACCGCCCGGGACCGCCCGGGACCGCCCGGGACCACCCCGGACCGCCCTGGATTGCCCGAATCGCCCGGGACCGCCCGGGACTGCCCGAGACCGCCCGGGACCACCCGGGACCGCCCGGGACCGCCCGGGACCGCCCGGGACCGCCCGGACCGCCCCGGACCGCCGGGACCGCCCAGTACCGCCTGGGACCGCCGGGGACCGCCCGGGACCGCCCGGGACCGCCCGGGACCGCCCCGGACCGCACCGGACCGCCCGGGACGCCCGGGACCGCCCCGGACCGCCCCGGACCGCCCGGGACCACCCAGGACCGCCCGGACCGCCCGGGACCCCGCCCCGGCCGCGACCCCGGGACCGCCCCGGACCGCCCGGGACCGTCACGGACCGCCCGGCACCGCCCTGGACCGCCCGGGACCGCCCGGGACCTCCCGGGACCGCCCGGGACCGCCCGGGACCGCCCGGGACCGCCCGGGACCGCCCGGGACCGCCCGGGACCGCCCGGACCGCCCGGGACTGCCCGGGACCGCCCGGACCGCCCGGGACCGCCCGGACCGCCCGGGACCGCCCGGGACCGCCCGGGACCCGCCCGGGGACCGCCCGGGAGGCCGGGACCGCCGGGACCCCGCCCGGGACTGCCCGGGACCGCCCGGGACCGCCCGGGACTGCCCGGGTCCACAGGGGACCCACCCAGGACCGCCCGGGACCGCCTGGGACCGCCCGGGACCGCACCCGGATCACCCGGGACCGCCGCGGAACCGCCCGGGACCGCCCCGGACCGCCCGGGACCGCCCCGGACCGCCCTGGATTGCCCCGAATCGCCCGGGACCGCCCGGGACTGCCCGAGACCGCCCGGGACCACCCGGGACCGCCCGGGACCGCCCGGACCGCCCGGGACCGCCCGGGACCGCCCCGGACCGCCCGGGACCGCCCAGTACCGCCTGGGGACCGCCGGGGACCGCCCGGGACCGCCCGGGACCGCCCGGGACCGCCCCGGACCGCCCGGGACCGCCCGGGACCGCCCGGGACCGCCCCGGACCGCCCCGGACCGCCCGGGACCACCCAGGACCGCCCCGGACCGCCCGGGACCGCCCCGGACCGTCCGGGACCGCCCCGGACCGCCCGGGACCGTCGCGGACCGCCCGGCACCGCCCTGGACCGCCCGGGACCGCCCGGGACCTCCCGGGACCGCCCGGGACCGCCCGGGACCGCCCGGGACCGCCCCGGACCGCCCGGGACCGCCCGGGACCGCCCGGGACCGCCCGGGACTGCCCCGGGACCGCCCGGGTCAGCCCGGGACCGCCCGGGACCGCCCCGGGACCGCCCGGGACCGCCCGGGACCGCCCGGGACGGACCGCCCGGGACGGCCCGGGACCGCCCGGGACCGCCCGGGACTGCCCGGGACCGCCCGGGACCGCCCGGGACTGCCCGGGTCCACAGGGGACCACCCGGGACCGCCCGGGACCGCCTGGGACCGCCCGGGACCGCACCCGGATCACCCGGGACCGCCGCGGACCGCCCGGGACCGCCCCGGACCGCCCGGGACCGCCCCGGACCGCCCGGGACCGCCCCGGACCGCCCGGGACCACCCTGACTGCCCGGGACCGCCCGGACCGTCCAGGACCGCCCGGGTCCGCCCGGGACCGCGCAGGACCGCCCCGGACCGCCACGGACCGCCCGGGACCGCCAGGGACCGCCCGGGACCGCCCGGGACCGCGCAGGACCGCCCCGGACCGCCCGGACCGCCCGGGACCGCCCGGGACCGCCCGGGACCGCCCGGGACCACCACGGACCGCCCGGGACCGCCCGGGACCGCCCGGGACCGCGCAGGACCGCCCCGGGACCGCCCCGGACCGCCCGGGACCGCCCGGGACCGCCCAGGACCGCCCCGGACCGCCCCCGGACCGCCCCGGACCGCCCCGGACCGCCCGGGACTGCCCCGGACCGCCGGGGCCCGCCACGGACCGCCCGGGACCGCCCGGGACCGCCCGGGACCGCCCGGGACCGCCTGGGACCGCCCGAGACCGCCCGGGACCGCCCGGGACCGCCCCAGACCGCCCCGGACCGCCCGGGACCGCCCCGGACTGCCCGGGACCGCCCTGGACCGCCCGGGACCGCCCGGGACCTCCCGGGACCGCCCGGGACCGCCCCGGACCGCCTGGGACCTCCCCGGACCGCCCGGGACCGCCCTGGTTTGCCCGGGACCGCCCCGGACCGCGCGGGACCGCCCGGGGCCTCCCGGGACCGCCTGGGACCGCCCGGGACCGCCCGGGACCGCCCGGGACCGCCCCGGACCGCCCGGGACCGCCCAGGACCGCCCGGGATCGCCCGGGACCGCCCGGGACCGCCCGGGACCGCCCGGGACCGCCTGGGACCGCCCGGGACCGCCCCGGACTGCTTCGGACCGCCCCGGACCGCCCGGGAACGCCATCGGGACCTCCCGGGACCGTCCGGGACCGCCCCGGACCGCCCCGAACCGCCCGGGATCGCCCGGACCGTCCGGGACCGCCCGGACCGCCCGGGACCGCCCGGACCGCCCGGGACCGCCCCGACCGTCCGGGACCGCCCTGGACCGCCCGGGACCGCCCCGGACCGCCCGGCACCGCCCTGGACCGCCCGGGACCGCCCGGGACCTCCCGGGACCGCCCCGGGACCGCCCGGGACCGCCCGGGACCGCCCGGGACCACCCGGGACCGCCCGGGACCGCCCGGGACCGCCCAGGACCGCCCGGGACCGCCCGGGACCGCCCGGGACCGCCCGGGACCGCCCCGGACCGCCTCGGACCGCCCCGGACCGCCGGAGACCGCGCGGGACCGCCCGGGACCGCCCAAAACCGCCCGGGACCGCCCGGGACCGCCCGGGACCGCCCCGGACCGCCCTGGATGCCCCGAATCCGCCCGGGACCGCCTGGGACTGCCCGAGACCGCCCGGGACCACCCGGGACCGCCCGGGACCGCCCGGGACCGCCCGGGACTGCCCGGGACCGCCCCGGACCGCCCGGGACCGCCCGTTACTGCCTGGGACCGCCCGGGACCACCCGGGACCGCCCGGGACCGCCCGGGACCTCCCCGGACCGCCCCGGACCGCCCGGGACCGCCCGGGACCGCCCCGGACGGCCCCGGACCGCCCGGGACCACCCGGGACCGCTCCGGACCGCCCGGGACCGCCCCGGACCGTCTGGGACCGCCCGGACCGCCCAGGACCGCCCCGGACCACCCGGCACCGCCCTGGACCGCCCGGGACCGCCCGGGACCTCCCGGGACCGCCCGGGACCGCCCAGCACCGCCCGGGACCGCCCGGGACCGCCCGGGACCGCCCGGGACCGCCCAGGACCGCCCGGGACCGCCCGGGACCGCCCTGGATTGCCCGAATCGCCCGGGACCGCCTGGGACTGCCCGAGACCGCCCGGGACCACCCGGGACCGCCCGGGACCGCCCGGGACCGCCCGGGACCGCCCGGGACCGCCCCGGACCGCCCGGGACTGCCCGTTACTGCCTGGGACCGCCCGGGACCACCCGGGACCGCCCGGGACCGCCCGGGACCTCCTCGGACCGCCCCGGACCGCCCGGGACCGCCCGGGACCCGCCCCGGACCGCCCCGGACCGCCCGGGACCACCCGGGACCGCTCCGGACCGCCCGGGACCGCCCCGGACCGTCTGGGACCGCCCCGGACCGCCCGGGACCGCCCCGGACCACCCGGCACCGCCCTGGACCGCCCGGGACCGCCCGGACCGCCCGGGACCGCCCGGGACCGCCCGGGACCGCCCGGGACCGCCCGGGACCGCCCGGGACCGCCCAGGGACCGCCCGGGACCGCCCGGGACCGCCCGGGACCGCCCGGGCGGACCGCCGGACGCCCGGGGACGGCCGGGCCGGGACCGCCCTGGACCGCCCGGGACCGCCCGGGACCACCCGGGACCGCCCGGGACCACCCAGGACCGCCCGGGACCGCCCGGGACCGCACCCGGACCGCCCGGGACCGCCCCGGACCGCCCGGGACCGCCCCGGACCGCCCGGGACCGCCCTGGACCGCCCGGGACCGCCCCGGACCGCCCGGGACCACCCTGGACCGCCCGGGACCGCCCGGGACCGCCCGGGACTGCCCGGGTCCGCCCGGGACCTCGCAGGACCGCCCCGGACCGCCCCGGACCGCCCGGGACCGCCCGGGACCGCCCGGGACCGCCCGGGACCGCCCCGGACCGCCCGGGACAGCCCCGGGACCGCCCGGGACCGCGCAGGACCGCCCCGGACCACCCCGGACCGCCCGGGACCGCCCGGGACCGCCCAGGACCGCCCCGGACCGCCCCGGACCGCCCCGGACCGCCCGGGACCGCCCGGGACCGCCCGGGACCGCCCGGGACCGCCCGGACCGCCAGGGACCGCCCTGGACCGCCCGGGACCGCCCGGGACCGCGCAGGACCGCCCGGACCGCCCCGGACCGCCCGGGACCGCCCGGGACCGCCCGGGACCGCCCCGGACCGCCCGGGACCGCCCGGGACCGCCCGGGACCACCCGGGACCGCCCGGGACCGCCCGGGACCGCCCGGGACCGCCCGGGACTGCCCCGGACCGCCCGGGACCGCCCAGTACCGCCTGGGACGGCCCGGGACCGCCCGGGACCGCCCGGGACCGCCTGGGACCGCCCCGGACCGCCCCGGACCGCCCGGGACCGCCCGGGACCGCCCGGACCGCCCCGGACCGCCCGGGACCACCCGGGACCGCCCCGGACCGACCGGGACCGCCCCGGACCGTCCGGGACCGCCCCGGACCGCCCGGGACCGCCCGGACCGCCCGGCACCGCCCTGGACCGCCCGGGACCGCCCGGGACCTCCCGGGACCGCCCGGGACCGCCCGGGACCGCCCGGGACCGCCCGGGACCACCCGGGACCGCCCAGGACCGCCCGGGACCGCCCGGGACCGCCCAGGACTGCCCGGGACGGACCGCCCGGGATGGCCCGGGACCGCCCGGGACCGCCCGGGACCACCCGGGACCGCCCGGGACCGCCCGGGACCGCCCGGGACCGCACCCGGACCGCCCGGGACCGCCCCGGACCGCCCGGGACCGCCCCGGACCGCCCGGGACCGCCCCCGGACCGCCCGGGACCGCCCCGGACCGCCCGGGACCGCCCCGGACCGCCCGGGACCACCCTGGACCGCCCCGGACCGCCCGGGACAGCCCGGGACCGCCCGGGACCGCGCAGGACCGCCCCGGACCACCCCGGACCGCCCGGGACCGCCCGGGACCGCCCAGGACCGCCCCGGACCGCCCCGGACCGCCCCGGACCGCCCGGGACCGCCCGGGACCGCCCGGGACCGCCCGGGACCGCCCCGGACCGCCCGGGACCGCCCGGGACTGCCCGGGACCACCCGGGACCGCCCGGGACCGCCCGGGACCGCCCGGGACCGCGGGCCGGCCACCGCCCCGACCGCCCGGGACCGCCCAGTACCGCCTGGGACGGCCCGGGACCGCCCGGGACCGCCCGGGACCGCCCGGGACCGCCCCGGACCGCCCCGGACCGCCCGGGACCGCCCGGGACCGCCCCGGACCGCCCCGGAACCGCCCGGGACCACCCGGGACCGCCCCAGACCGACGCGGACCGCCCCGGACCGTCCGGGACCGCCCCGGACCGCCCGGGACCGCCCCGGACCGCCCGGCACCGCCCTGGACCGCCCGGGACCGCCCGGGACCTCCCGGGACCGCCCGGGACCGCCCGGGACTGCCCGGGACTGCCCGGGACCACCCGGGACCGCCCAGGACCGCCCGGGACCGCCCGGGACCGCCCAGGACCGCCCGGGACGGACCGCCCGGGATGGCCCGGGACCGCCCGGGACCGCCCGGGACCGCCCGGGACCGCCCGGGACCGCCCAGGACCGCCCGGGACCGCCCAGGACCGCACCCGGACCGCCCGGGACCGCCCCGGACCGCCCGGGACCGCCCCGGACCGCCCGGGACCGCCCCGGCCGCCCGGGACTGCCCCGGACCGCCCGGGACCGCCCCGGACCGCCCGGGACCACCCTGGACCGCCCCGGACCGCCCGGGACAGCCCGGGACCGCCCGGGACCGCGCAGGACCGCCCCGGACCACCCCGGACCGCCCGGGACCGCCCGGGACCGCCCAGGACCGCCCCGGACCGCCCCGGACCGCCCCGGACCGCCCGGGACCGCCCGGGACCGCCCGGGACCGCCCGGGACCGCCCCGGACCGCCCGGGACCGCCCGGGACCGCCCGGGACCACCCGGGACCGCCCGGGACCGCCCGGGACCGCCCGGGACCGCCCGGGACCGCCCCGGACCGCCCGGGACCGCCCAGTACCGCCTGGGACGGCCCGGGACCGCCCGGGACCGCCCGGGACCGCCCAGGACCGCCCCGGACCGCCCGGGACCGCCCGGGACCGCCCCGGACCGCCCCGGACCGCCCGGGACCACCCGGGAACGCCCCGGACCGCCCGGGACCGCCCCGGACCGTCCGGGACCGCCCCGGACCGCCCGGGACCGCCCCGGACCGCCCGGCACCGCCCTGGACCGCCCGGGACTGCCCGGGACCGCCCGGGACCTCCCGGGACCGCCCGGGACCGCCCGGGACCGCCCGGGACCGCCCGGGACCGCCCGGGACCACCCGGGACCGCCCAGGACCGCCCGGGACCGCCCGGGACCGCCCAGGACCGCCCGGGACGGACCGCCCGGGACGGCCCGGGACCGCCCGGGACCGCCCGGGACCGCCCGGGACCGCCCGGGACCGCCCGGACCGCCCGGGACCGCCCGGGACCGCCCAGGACCGCCCGGGACTGCCCGGGACCGCACCCGGACCGCCCGGGACCGCCCCGGACCGCCCGGGACCGCCCGGACCGCCCGGGACCGCCCCGGACCGGCCGGGACCGCCCCGGACCGCCCGGGACCACCCTGGACCGCCCGGGACCGCCCGGGACCGCCCGGGTCCGCCCGGGACCTCGCAGGACCGCCCCGGACCGCCCCGGACCGCCCGGGACCGCCCGGGACCTCCCGGGACCGCCCGGGACCGCCCCGGACCGCCCGGGACAGCCCGGGACCGCCCGGGACCGCGCAGGACCGCCCCAGACCGCCCCGGACCGCCCGGGACCGCCCGGGACCGCCCCAGGACCGCCCCGGACCGCCCCGGACTGCCCCGGACCGCCCGGGACTGCCCCGGACCGCCGGGGACCGCCCCAGACCGCCGGGGACCGCCCTGGACCACGCAGGACGGCCCCGGACCGCCCCGGACCGCCAGGGACCGCCCGGGACCGCCCGGGACCGCCCGGGACCGCCCGGGACCGCCCGGGACCGCCCGGGACCGCCCGACGGCCCCGGACCGCCCGGGACCGCCCGAACCGCCCGGGACCACCCTGGACCGCCCGGGACCGCCCGGGACCTCCCGGGACCGCCCGGGACCGCCCGGGACCGCCCGGGACCGCCCCGGACCGCACGCAACCGCCCCGGACCGCCCGCGACCGCCCCGGACCGCCCGGGACCGCCTGGGACCGCCCGGGACCGCCCGGGACCGCCCGGGACCGCCCGGGACCGCCCGGGACCGCCCCGGACCGCCCCGGACCGCCCCGGACCACCCCGGACTGCCCGGGACCGCACAGGATCGCCCGGGACCGCCCGGGAACGCACCGGGACCTCCCGGGGACCGCCCGGGACCGCCCCGGACCGCCCCGCACCGCCCGGGACCGCCCCGGACCGTCCAGGACCGCCCCGGACCGCCCGGGATTCGCCCCGGACCGCCCGGCACCGCCCAGGACCGCCCGGGACCGCCCGGGACCGCAGGGGACCGCCCGGGACTGCCCAGGACCGCCCGGGACCGCGGGACCGCCAGGACCGCACCCGGACCGCCCGGGACCGCCCCGGACCGCCCGGGAACCGCCCCGGACCGCCCGGGACTGCCCCGGACCGCCCGGGACCGCCCTGGACCGCCCGGGACCGCCCGGGACCGCCGGGACCGCCCGGGGACCGCCCGGGACCGCGCAGGACCGCCCCGGACCGCCCCAAACCGCCCGGGACCGCCCGGGACCGCCCGGGACCGCCCGGGACCGCCACGGACCGCCCGGGACCGCCCGGGACCGCCCGGGACCGCCCCGGACCGCCCCGGGACAGCCCGGGACCGCCCGGGACCGCGCAGGACCGCCCCGGACCGCCCCGGACCGCCCGGGACCGCCCGGGACCGCCCAGGACCGCCCCGGACCGCCCGGACCGTCCCGGACCACCCGGGACCGCCCGGACCGCCCGGGACCGCCCGGGACCGCCCCGGACCGCCGGGAACCGCCCCGGACCGCCCGAGACCGCCCCGGGACCGCGCAGGACCGCCCCGGACCGCCCCGGACCGCCCGGGTCCGCCCGGGACCGCCCGGGACCGCCCGGGACCGCCTGGGACCGCCCGGGACCACCCGGGACCGCCCAGGACCGCCCGGGACCGCCCGGGACCACCCGGGACCGCCCGGGACGGACCGGCCCGGGACGGCCCGGGACGGCCCGGGACCGCCCGGGACCGCCCGGACCGCCCGGGACCGCCCGGCACCGCCCGGGACCGCCCGGGACCGCCAAGGACCGCCCGGGACTGCCCGGGACCGCACCCGACCGCCCGGGACCGGACCGCCGCGGACCGCCCGGTACCGCCCGGGACCGCCCGGGACCGCCCGGGTCCGCCCGGGACCTCGCAGGACCGCCCCGGACCGCCCCGGACCGCCCGGGACCGCCCGGGACCGCCCGGGACCGCCCGGGACCGCCCCGGACCGCCCGGGACAGCCCGGGACCGCCCGGGACCGCGCAGGGACCGCCCCAGACCGCCCCGGACCGCCCGGGACCGCCCGGGACCGCCCAGGACCGCCCCGGACCGCCCCGGACTGCCCCGGACCGCCCGGGACTGCCCCGGACCGCCGGGGACCGCCCCGGACCGCCCGGGACCGCCCGGGACCGCGCAGGACGGCCCCGGACCGCCCCGGACCGCCCGGGACCGCCCGGGACCGCCCGGGACCTCCCGGGACCGCCCGGGACCGCCCGGGACCGCCCGGGACCGCCCGGGACCGCCCGGGACCGCCCGGGACCGCCCGGGACCGCCCGGGACCGCCCGGGACCGCCCGGGACCGCCCGGGACGGACCGCCCGGGACGGCCCGGGACCGCCCGGGACCGCCCTGGACCGCCCGGGACCGCCCGGACCGCCCGGGACCGCCCGGGACCACCCAGGACCGCCCGGGACCGCCCGGGACCGCACCCGGACCGCCCGGGGACCGCCCCGGACCGCCCGGGACCGCCCCGACCGCCCGGGACCGCCCTGGACCGCCCGGGACCGCCCCGGACCGCCCGGGACCACCCTGGACCGCCCGGGACCGCCCGGGACCGCCCGGGACTGCCCGGGTCCGCCCGGGACCTCGCAGGACCGCCCGGACCGCCCCGGACCGCCCGGGACCGCCCGGGACCGCCCGGGACCGCCCGGGACCGCCCCGGACCGCCCGGGACAGCCCGGGACCGCCCGGGGACCGCGCAGGACCGCCCCGGACCACCCCGGACCGCCCGGGACCGCCCGGGACCGCCCAGGACCGCCCCGGACCGCCCCGGACCGCCCCGGACCGCCCGGGACCGCCCGGGACCGCCCGGGACCGCCGGGACCGCCCCGGACCGCCAGGGACCGCCCTGGACCGCCCGGGACCGCCCGGGACCGCGCAGGACCGCCCCGGACCGCCCCGGACCGCCCGGGACCGCCCGGGACCGCCCAGGACCGCCCGGGACCGCCCCGGACCGCCCGGGACCGCCCGGGACCGCCCGGGACCACCCGGGACCGCCCGGGACCGCCCGGGACCGCCGGGACCGCCCGGGACTGCCCCGGACCGCCCGGGACCGCCCAGTACCGCCTGGGACGGCCCGGGACCGCCCGGGACCGCCCGGGACCGCCTGGGACCGCCCCGGACCGCCCGGACCGCCCGGGACCACCCGGGACCGCCCCGGACCGACCGGGACCGCCCCGGACCGTCCGGGACCGCCCGGACCGCCCGGGACCGCCCCGGACCGCCCGGCACCGCCCTGGACCGCCCGGGACCGCCCGGGACCTCCCGGGACCGCCCGGGACCGCCCGGGACCGCCCGGGACCGCCCGGGACCACCCGGGACCGCCCAGGACCGCCCGGGACCGCCCGGGACCGCCCAGGACCGCCCGGGACGGACCGCCCGGGATGGCCCGGGACCGCCCGGGACCGCCCGGGACCGCCCGGGACCGCCCGGGACCGCCCGGACCGCCCGGGACCGCCCGGGACCGCACCCGGACCGCCCGGGACCGCCCCGGACCGCCCGGGACCGCCCCGGACCGCCCGGGACCGCCCCGGACCGCCCGGGACCGCCCCGGACCGCCCGGGACCGCCCCGGACCGCCCGGGACCACCCTGGACCGCCCCGGACCGCCCGGGACAGCCCGGGACCGCCCGGGACCGCGCAGGACCGCCCCGGACCACCCCGGACCGCCCGGGACCGCCCGGGACCGCCCAGGACCGCCCCGGACCGCCCCGGACCGCCCCGGACCGCCCGGGACCGCCCGGGACCGCCCGGGACCGCCCGGGACCGCCCCGGACCGCCGGGACCGCCCGGGACCGCCCGGGACCACCCGGGACCGCCCGGGACCGCCCGGGACCGCCCGGGACCGCCCGGGACCGCCCCGGACCGCCCGGGACCGCCCAGTACCGCCTGGGACGGCCCGGGACCGCCCGGGACCGCCCGGGACCGCCCGGGACCGCCCCGGACCGCCCCGGACCGCCCGGGACCGCCCGGGACCGCCCCGGACCGCCCCGGACCGCCCGGGACCACCCGGGACCGCCCCAGACCGACCGGACCGCCCCGGACCGTCCCGGGACCGCCCCGGACCGCCCGGGACCGCCCCGGACCGCCCGGCACCGCCCTGGACCGCCCGGGACCGCCCGGGACCTCCCGGGACCGCCCGGGACCGCCCGGGACTGCCCGGGACTGCCCGGGACCACCCGGGACCGCCCAGGACCGCCCGGGACCGCCCGGGACCGCCCAGGACCGCCCGGGACGGACCGCCCGGGATGGCCCGGGACCGCCCGGGACCGCCCGGACCGCCCGGACCCCGGGACCGCCCAGGACCGCCCGGGACCGCCCAGGACCGCACCCGGACCGCCCGGGACCGCCCCGGACCGCCCGGGACCGCCGGGACCGCCCGGGACCGCCCCGGACCGCCCGGGACCGCCCCGGACCGCCCGGGACTGCCCCGGACCCGCCCGGGACCGCCCCGGACCGCCCGGGACCACCCTGGACCGCCCCGGACCGCCCGGGACAGCCCGGGACCGCCCGGGACCGCGCAGGACCGCCCCGGACCACCCCGGACCGCCCGGGACCGCCCGGGACCGCCCAGGACCGCCCCGGACCGCCCCGGACCGCCCCGGACCGCCCGGGACCGCCCGGGACCGCCCGGGACCGCCCGGGACCGCCCCGGACCGCCCGGGACCGCCCGGGACCGCCCGGGACCACCCGGGACCGCCGGGACCGCCCGGGACCGCCCGGGACCGCCCGGGACCGCCCCGGACCGCCCGGGACCGCCCAGTACCGCCTGGGACGGCCCGGGACCGCCCGGGACCGCCCGGACCGCCCAGGACCGCCCCGGACCGCCCCGGACCGCCCGGGACCGCCCGGGACCGCCACCGGACCGCCCCGGACCGCCCGGGACCACCCGGGAACGCCCCGGACGCCCGGGACCGCCCCGGACCGTCCGGGACCGCCCCGGACCGCCCGGGACCGCCCCGGACCGCCCGGCACCGCCCTGGACCGCCCGGACCGCCCGGGACCGCCCGGGACCTCCCGGGACCGCCCGGGACCGCCCGGGACCGCCCGGGACCGCCCGGGACCGCCCGGGACCACCCGGGACCGCCCAGGACCGCCCGGGACCGCCCGGGACCGCCCAGGACCGCCGGGACGGACCGCCCGGGACGGCCCGGGACCGCCCGGGACCGCCCGGGACCGCCCGGGACCGCCCGGGACCGCCCGGGACCGCCCGGGACCGCCCGGGACCGCCCAGGACCGCCCGGGACTGCCCGGGACCGCACCCGGACCGCCCGGGACCGCCCCGGACCGCCCCGGGACCGCCCCGGACCGCCCGGGACCGCCCCGGACCGGCCGGGACCGCCCCGGACCGCCCGGGACCACCCTGGACCGCCCGGGACCGCCCGGGACCGCCCGGGTCCGCCCGGGACCTCGCAGGACCGCCCCGGACCGCCCCGGACCGCCCGGGACCGCCCGGGACCTCCCGGGACCGCCCGGGACCGCCCCGGACCGCCCGGGACAGCCCGGGACCGCCCGGGACCGCGCAGGACCGCCCCAGACCGCCCCGGACCGCCCGGGACCGCCCGGGACCGCCCAGGACCGCCCCGGACCGCCCCGGACTGCCCCGGACCGCCCGGGACTGCCCCGGGACCGCCGGGGACCGCCCCAGACCGCCGGGGACCGCCCTGGACCGCGCAGGACGGCCCCGGGACCGCCCCGGACCGCCAGGGACCGCCCGGGACCGCCCGGGACCGCCCGGGACCGCCCGGGACCGCCGGGACCGCCCGGGACCGCCCGGACGGCCCCGACCGCGGGGACCGCCCGAACCCCCGGGACCACCCTGGACCGCCCGGGGACCGCCTGGGACCTCCCGGGACCGCCCGGGACCGCCCGGGACCGCCCGGGACCGCCCCGGACCGCACGCAAACCGCCCCGGACCGCCCGCGACCGCCCCGGACCGCCCGGGACCGCCTGGGACCGCCCGGGACCCGCCCGGGACCGCCCGGGACCGCCCGGGACCGCCCGGGACCGCCCCGGACCGCCCCGGACCGCCCCGGACCACCCCGGACTGCCCGGGACCGCACAGGATCGCCCGGGACCGCCCGGGAACGCACCGGGACCTCCCGGGACCGCCCGGGACCGCCCCGGACCGCCCCGCACCGCCCGGGACCGCCCCGGACCGTCCAGGACCGCCCCGGACCGCCCGGGATCGCCCCGGACCGCCCGGCACCGCCCAGGACCGCCCGGGACCGCCCGGGACCGCAGGGGACCGCCCGGGACTGCCCAGGACCGCCCGGGACCGCCCAGGACCGCACCCGGACCGCCCGGGACCGCCCCGGACCGCCCGGGACCGCCCCGGACCGCCCGGGACTGCCCCGGACCGCCCGGGACCGCCCTGGACCGCCCGGGACCGCCCGGGACCGCCGGGACCGCCCGGGACCGCCCGGGACCGCGCAGGACCGCCCCGGACCGCCCCAAACCGCCCGGGACCGCCCGGGACCGCCCGGGACCGCCCGGACCGCCACGGACCGCCCGGGACCGCCCGGGACCCGCCCGGGACCGCCCCGGACCGCCCGGGACAGCCCGGGACCGCCCGGGACCGCGCAGGACCGCCCCGGACCGCCCCGGACCGGCCGGGACCGCCCGGGACCGCCCAGGACCGCCCCGGACCGCCCCGGACCGCCCCGGACCACCCGGGACCGCCCGGGACCGCCCGGGACCGCCCGGGACCGCCCCGGGACCACCGGGAACCGCCCCGGACCGCCCGGGACCGCCCGGGACCGCGCAGGACCGCCCCGGACCGCCCCGGACCGCCCGGGTCCGCCCGGGACCGCCCGGGACCGCCCGGGACCGCCTGGGACCGCCCGGGACCACCCGGGACCGCCCAGGACCGCCGGGACCGCCCGGGACCACCCGGGACCGCCCGGGACGGACCGCCCAGGACGGCCCGGGACGGCCCGGGACGCCCGGGACCGCCCGGGACCGCCCCGCCCGGCACCGCCCGGGACCGCCCGGGACCGCCAAGGACCGCCCGGGACTGCCCGGGACCGCACCCGGACCGCCCGGGACCGCCGCGGACCGCCCGGTACCGCCCGGGACCGCCCGGGACCGCCCGGGTCCGCCCGGGACCTCGCAGGACCGCCCCGGACCGCCCCGGACCGCCCGGGACCGCCCGGGACCGCCCGGGACCGCCCGGGACCGCCCCGGACCGCCCGGGACAGCCGGGACCGCCCGGGACCGCGCAGGACCGCCCCAGACCGCCCCGGACCGCCCGGGACCGCCCGGGACCGCCCAGGACCGCCCCGGACCGCCCCGGACTGCCCGGACCGCCCGGGACTGCCCCGGACCGCCGGGGACCGCCCGGACCGCCCGGGACCGCCCGGGACCGCGCAGGACGGCCCCGGACCGCCCCGGACCGCCCGGGACCGCCCGGGACCGCCCGGGACCGCCCGGACCGCCCGGGACCGCCCGGGACCGCCCGGGACCGCCCGGGACCGCCCCGGACCGCCCCGGACCGCCCGGGACCGCCCCCAAACCGCCCGGGACCGCCCTGGACCGCCCGGGACCGCCCGGGACCTCCCGGGACCGCCCGGGACCGCCCGGGACCGCCCGGGACCGCCCCGGACCGCCCGCGACCGCCCCGGGACCGCCCGCGACCGCCCCGGACCGCCCTGGGACCGCCCGGGACCGCCCGGGACCTCCCGGGACCGCCCGGGACCGCCCGGGACCGCCCGGGACCGCCCGGGACTGCCCCGGACCGCCCCGGACCGCCCCGGACCACCCCCGACTGCCCGGGACCGCGCAGGATCGCCCGGGACCACCCGGGAAACGCACCGGGACCTTCCGGGACCGGCCCGGGACC
>NW_027423575.1:0-49911 GCF_048934315.1 Petromyzon marinus
CACTCACCCACTAACCCACCCACCCACTCACCCACTCACCCACCCACTCACCCACTCACCCACTCACCCACCCACCCACTCACCCACTCACCCACCCACTCACCCACCCACTCACCCACTCACCCACTCACCCACCCACCCACTCACCCACTCACCCACCACTCACTCACCCACCCACTCACCCACCCACTCACCCACTCACCCACCCACTCACCCACTCACCCACCCACCCACTCACCCACTCACCCACCCACTCACCCACTCACCCACCCACTCACCCACCCACTCACCCACTCACCCACCCACCCACTCACCCACTCACCCACCCACTCACCCACTCACCCACTCCCACCAAAGCTATATTACCTCCTTACCCCCCACCTCACACTAGACACCACTCACCCAATCAAACTAACTCACCTCCCTAAACACATCTCTCCCACACACCCACTCACCACACTCAACACACCACCACCCACTCACCCACTCCCCCCCACTCACCCCTCCACCCACTCACCCACTCACCACCCACTCACCCACCCCTCACTCACCACACACCCACCACACCCACCACCCACCACCCACTCACCACCACCCACTCCACCCACCCACTCACCACCACCTCACCCACCTCCCACCCACCCACCACCCACTCACCCACTCACACCACCCACCCACTCCACTCACCCACTCACCCACCCACCCACTCACCCACCCACCCACTCACCCACCCACTCACTCAGCCACCCACTCACTCACCCACCCCACTCACCCACCCACTCACCCACCCACCCACTCAGCCACTCACTCACTCACCCACCCACCCACTCACCCACCCACCACTCACCCACCCACCCACTCACCCACCCACCCCACTCACTCACCCACCACTCACCCACCCACTCACCCACCCACCACCACTCCACCCACCCACCCACCCACCCACCCACTCCACCCACCCACCCACCCCACCCACCCACCCACCCCACCACCACCCACCCACCCACTCACCCACCCACCCACTCACCCACCCACCCACCCACTCACCACCCACTCACCCACCCACCCACCCACTCACCCACCCACCCACTCACCCACCCACCCACCCACTCACCCACCCCCACTCACCCACCCACACTCACCCACCCACCCACCCACCCACCACCCACTCACCCACCCACCCACCCACTCACCCACCCACCCACCCACTCACCCACCCACCCACCCACCCACTCACCCACCCACTCACCCACCCACCCACTCACCCACCCACCCACCCACTCACCCACCCACCCACCCACTCACCCACCCACCCACTCACCCACCCACTCACCCACCCACCCACCCACTCACCCACCCACCCACCCACTCACCCACCCACTCACCCACCCACCCACTCACCCACCCACCCCACTCACCCACCCACTCACCCACCCACCCACCCACTCACCCACCCACTCACTCAGCCACCCATCCATCAACTTGGTCGTAAATTCTCACTCGCAGGTGGCGAGGGCCCCTGCCCTCCCCCACTCGCCCCTCCTCCGCCACTCGCCCCTCCTCTCCCCTACTCGCCCCTCCTCTCCCCCACTCGCCCCCCCTTCCCTTCCCCACTCGCCCCTCCCCTCCCCCACTCGCCCCTCCTCTCCCCCACTCGCCCCTCCCCTCCCCCACTCGCCCCTCCTCTCCCCCACTCGCCCCTCCCCTTCCCCCACTCGCCCCTCCCCTTCCCACTCGCCCCTCCTCTCCCCCACTCGCCCCTCCCCTCCCCCACTCGCCCCTCCTCTCCCCCACTCGCCCTCCCCTCCCCCACTCGCTCCTCCTCTCCCCCACTCGCCCCTCCCCTCCCCTACTCGCCCCTCCCCTTCCCCACTCGCCCCTCCTCTCCCCCACTCGCCCCTCCTCTCCCCACTCCGCCCCTCCCCTCCCCTACTCGCCCCTCCCCTTCCCCACTCGCCCCTCCCCTCCCCTACTCGCCCCTCCCCTTCCCTACTCGCCCCTCCCCTTCCCCACTCGCCCCTCCCCCTTCTCCACTCGCCCCTCCCCTTCCCCACTTGTCCTTCTCACTTGCCCCCCAGCTCACCCCTCACCCCCAGCTCACCCCACCCCCTCTCACCCCCCACTCACCCCTCCCCTCACCCCCCCCCACTCACCCCTCCCCTCTCACCCCCCCACTCACCCCTCCCCTCACCCCCCCCACTCACCCCTTCCAAGACTGTGATAGTGGGTAGGGCCGTGGTGATAGTGGGCAGGGCCGTGGTGATAGTGGGTAGGGCCGTGGTGATAGTGGGCAGGGCCGTGATAGTGGGGAGGGCCGTGATAGTGGGTAGGGACCGTGATAGTGGGTAGGGCCGTGGTGATAGTGGGGAGGCTGTGATAGTGGGGAGGGCCGTGATAGTGGGGAGGGCCGTGGTGATAGTGGGCAGGGCCGTGATAGTGGGCAGGGCCGTGGTGATAGTGGGTAGGGCCGTGATAGTGGGCAGGGACCGTGATAGTGGGGAGGGACCGTGATAGTGGAGAGGGCCGTGATAGTGGGGAGGGCCGTGATAGTGGGCAGGGCCGTGGTGATAGTGGGCAGGGCCGTGGTGATAGTGGGCAGGGCCGTGATAGTGGGCAGGGCCGTGGTGATAGTGGGGAGGGCCGTGATAGTGGGTAGGGCCGTGATAGTGGGGAGGGACCGTGATAGTGGGGAGGGCCGTGATAGTGGGCAGGGCCGTGGTGATAGTGGGCAGGGCCGTGGTGATAGTGGGCAGGGCCGTGATAGTGGGGAGGGCCGTGATAGTGGGCAGGGACCGTGATAGTGGGGAGGGCCGTGATAGTGGGGAGGGCCGTGATAGTGGGCAGGGACCGTGATAGTGGGTAGGGCCGTGGTGATAGTGGGCAGGGCCGTGGTGATAGTGGGGAGGGCCGTGATAGTGGGCAGGGCCGTGATAGTGGGCAGGGACCGTGATAGTGGGAGGGCCGTGATAGTGGGGAGGGCCGTGATAGTGGGCAGGGCCGTGGTGATAGTGGGCAGGGCCGTGGTGATAGTGGGCAGGGCCGTGATAGTGGGGAGGGCCGTGATAGTGGGCAGGGACCGTGATAGTGGGGAGGGCCGTGATAGTGGGCAGGGCCGTGGTGATAGTGGGCAGGGCCGTGATAGTGGGGAGGGCCGTGGTGATAGTGGGGAGGGCCGTGGTGATAGTGGGGAGGGCCGTGATAGTGGGGAGGGACGTGATAGTGGGGAGGGCCGTGGTGATAGTGGGCAGGGCGTGATAGTGGGGAGGGCCGTGATAGTGGGGAGGGCCGTGATAGTGGGGAGGGCCGGTGATAGTGGGGAGGGCCGTGATAGTGGGGAGGGCCGTGATAGTGGGGAGGGCCGTGATAGTGGGGAGGGCCGTGATAGTGGGGAGGGCCGTGATAGTGGGGAGGGCCGTGGTGATAGTGGGCAGGGCTATGATAGTGGGGAGGGCCGTGATAGTGGGTAGGGCCGTGATAGTGGGGAGGGCCGTGATAGTGGGGAGGGCCGTGATAGTGGGGAGGGCCGTGATAGTGGGTAGGGCCGTGGTGATAGTGGGCAGGGCCGTGATAGTGGGTAGGGCCGTGGTGATAGTGGGTAGGGCCGTGATAGTGGGGAGGGCCGTGATAGTGGGGAGGGCTATGATTAGAACTGAGGTAATGGAGTGATCTTGGAGGAGGGAGGGTCCCCATATTAGGAGCTGTGAGTTTTCTTATCGCAGACAGAGACACACAGACAGACAGAGACACACAGACAGACAGAGATACAGACAGAGACACACATACAGAGAGAGACACACACACAGAGACACACACAGAGACACAGAGAGAGACACACAGAGAGAGACACACAGACAGAGACACACAGACAGACAGAGACACACAGACAGACAGAGACACACAGAGAGAGACACACAGAGAGAGACACAGAGAGAGACACACAGACAGACAGAGACACACAGACAGACAGAGACACACAGACACACAGACAGACAGAGACACACAGACAGACAGAGACACAGAGAGAGACACACAGACAGAGACACACAGACAGACAGAGACACACTGACAGAGACACACACAGAGACACACAGATACATAGAGAGACACACACAGAGACACACACACAGAGACACACAGACAGAGACACAGAAAGAGAAACACAGAGAGACACACAGAGAGAGACACACAGAGAGAGACACACACAGAGAGAGACACACAGACAGACAGACAGAGACACAGAGAGAGACACACAGACAGAGACACACAGAGAGAGACACACAGAGAGAGACATACAGACAGAGACACAGAGAGAGACACACAGAGAGAGACACACAGACAGAGACACACAGACAGACAGATACACACAGACAGAGACACACATATACATAGAGAGACACACAGATACATAGAGAGACACACACAGAGACACACAGACAGAGACACAGAGAGAGACACACAGAGAGAGACACACAGACACACAGAGACACACAGAGAGAGACACACAGAGAGAGGCACACAGACAGCGACACAGAGAGACACACAGACACACATACAGAGACACACAGACAGACAGATACAGAGACAGATACACACAGAGACACACATAGAGAGAGAGACACACAGACAGACAGATACAGAGACAGATACACACAGACAGAGACACAGAGAGAGATAGAGACACAGACAGACTGATACATACAGCGACACACAGACAGAGACACACAGAGAGAGACACACAGACAGACAGATACAGAGACAGATACACACAGACAGAGACACAGAGAGAGATAGAGACACAGACAGACAGATACACACAGAGACACACATACAGAGACACACAGAGAGAGACACACAGACAGAGACACACAGACAGAGACACACACAGAGAGACACACAGAGAGAGACACACAGAGACACAGACAGACACATACGGAGACCCACAGCCAGACAGAGACACACAGACAGACAGAGACACACAGACAGACAGAGACACAGACAGAGACACACAGACAGACAGAGACACAGAGACACACAGACAGAGACACACAGACAGACACAGACAGACAGAGACACACAGACAGACAGAGTTACAGACAGAGACACACAGACAGACAGAGACACACAGGGAGACACACAGACACACAGACAGAGACACACAGAGAGACACAGACAGAGACACACACACACAGAGACACACAGAGAGAGACACACAGAGACACAGACAGACACAGACGGAGACACACAGACAGAGACACAGAGACACACAGACAGACAGAGACACACAGACAGACAGAAACACAGACAGAGACACACAGACAGACAGAGACACAGAGACACACAGACAGAGACACACAGACAGACACAGACAGACAGAGACACACAGACAGACAGAGTTACAGACAGAGACACACAGACAGACAGAGACACACAGGGAGACACACAGACAGAGACACACAGAGAGACACACACAGACACATATACAGAGACACACAGACAGAGACACACAGACAGACAGAGACACACAGGGAGACACACAGACAGAGACACAGACAGACAGAGACACACAGACAGACAGAGACACAGACAGAGACACAGACAGAGACACACAGACAGACAGAGACACACAGGGAGACACACAGACAGAGACACACAGACAGACAGAGACACAGACAGAGACACACAGACAGACAGAGACACACAGGGAGACACACAGAGACACAGACAGACAGAGACACACAGACACAGACAGACAGAGACACACAGACAGATAGAGTTACAGACAGAGACCACAAACAGACAGAGACACACAGGGAAACACACAGACACATATACAGAGACACACACACAGACAGAGACACACAGGGAGAGACACAGACACACATATACAGAGACACACAGACAGAGACACACAGACAGAGACACACAGGGAGACACACACAGACACATATACAGAGACACACAGAGACACAGACAGAGACACACAGAGACACAGAGACACACAGAGACACACAGAGAGACACACACAGACACATATACAGAAACACACAGAGAGACACACACACATATACAGAGACACACAGAGAGACACACACATATACAGAGACACACAGAGAGATACACACAGAGACACAGACGAAGACACAGACAGAAACACACAGAGACACACCTACACACACATCCACACACAAAGATAAAGATCCCCCGTGTAGCCTTAACAGACTGTAGGGGCAAGTGCTGTTAGCGAGCAGCACCTATGAAGGTCGGAACGATACACGAGGGGGTGGGTGGCCAGCACCACGCCCGACCGCCTTTGTCTCCCTAGTGGCGATGTTTACACACCAGGTACTCATTTGAGTCGACCACAGATACACATACACGCAGATATACATACATACACAGAGACACACACACACAGACACACACACACAACAACAACCGCCATTCACCACTAAGTGGAGGTGACGTCACCACGACGCTTGTGCCAGGCCATGTGCACCCTGAGGCCACGTGAAGTGTCGAACGCCCGCTGGCAGGAGGTCACGGGGCAGACCCAGGTGCCACGGGTCGACTGACTGAGATGACTGGCTGGTGCACCACCTGTGCCCCCTACTGTGCCAACCTGCTGTGCTTTAGCCACCCGGCGCTCCGCTCGTTGTTGTGAGCGTCGCTCCTCCGCCCTCCGTTGTTGTTGGAGGGCGACTGCCTCCAAATGCCCAGTAGCGTCCTTCACGAGCCTCCTCCACAGAGGTCGATCTTGACACCACTGGTACCAGTCATCGGCAAGTCCACTCAGCTCCACGTCCTCCTGTACCACATCACTCCATCTCTTCTCTAGCCCATGCCGCGCCCGTTTAGCCCCCTCGATCCGGCCGAACAAAAGCTGTTTCGGCATGCGGTGGCTGGGCATGCGGGCTACATGACCCAGCCAACGCAGCCTTGCCTGCCGGAGGAGCTCACCGATGGGACCTTGCCCAGATCTTTCAAGGATTTGTGAGCTCCTCAACAATCCAGTCTGGTTAAACCCAGGATGGATCGTAGGCAGGCCAGCCTAAATGTTTCTAACCGGCGAAGATGTTCCATTAGGGGGGTCCACGTTTCACAAGCGTAGAGAAGGGAGGGAATGACCATGGCCGAGAAGACCTGAAGCTTAGTGCGGAGCGACAGACCAGGTAGCTTCCATACAGCGTTACGCAACCGATGAAAAGATATTGCCGCTCGACTGATTCGGAGTGAGACCTCTGATGTTAAACTGGAGCCGGTCATGAGCACACTGCCCAGGTATGGGAAACTCTCCACTCTCTCCACAACTGCCCCATCACCGATTGGGAGTTGTGGGGGTGGAGTGTCCGATGGTACAAAATACCCAGGCAGGTGCTTAGTTTTGGTGGGGCTGATGGTAAGGCCCCATCTCACACATACACACACCTACACACACACACACACACCTACACACACACACATACACACAACTACACAAAGACAAAGACAAGGATCCCCCATATAGCCTTAACAGACTGTAGGGGCAAGTGCTGTTAGCGAGCACCTATTAAGGCCGGAACGGTACACGAGGGGGTGGGTGGCCAGCACCACGCCCGACCGCTTTTGTCTCCCTAGTGGCAATGTTTACACACCGCACCAGGTACTCATTTGAGGCTGAGTCGACCTAGGGGAGGCCCGGGACCGGTTCAGATAATCGTCACTGGTGTTGGCCATGAGCGGGAATCGAACCCGGGTCGCCAGGTTCATAGCGCAGCGCGCTAACCGCTACACTATCGCTCACCACACCTACACACACCTACACACACACATACCTACACACACACCTACACACACACACCTACACATGCACACATACACACACCTACACATACAGACACCTACACACACACATACATACACACACACCTACACACACACCTACACACACACATACATACACAGATACACATACACACACATACACACACCTACACACATACACACACACGCAGGCACACGTCATCATAAATAAAGGCTTTTATGAACACCACTGATTTACAGATATACCGACAGCAAATGTGAATTCAATCCACCCTAAAAGCAAAAAGGCGCTTTCCTTCCCTCGACAAACTCTCTGTGACAGCAAAAATCGACAATCACTCGCCACCTCTTTACGCACGCTGCTGTAGGGGCAACAGTAGGGGCAACAGTAGGGGCTAGACGCTGCTGTAGGGGCAACACGCTGCTGTAGGGGCTACAGTAGGGGCAACAGTAGGAGCAACAGTAGGGGCTACAGTAGGGGCAACAGTAGGGGCTACACGCTGCTGTAGGGGCAACAGTAGGAGCAACAGTAGGGGCAACAGTAGGGGCAACAGGGAGCTGTAGGGCAAGACGGAGCTGTAGGGGTAACAGTAGGGGCTAGACGGTGCTGTAGGGGCAAAAGTAGGAGCAACAGTAGGGGCAACAGTAGGGGCAACAGTAGGGTAACAGTAGGGGCAACAGGGAGCTGTAGGGCAACACGGAGCTGTAGGGGCAACAGTAGGGGCTAGACGGTGCTGTAGGGGCAACAGTAGGGGCTAGACGCTGCTGTAGGGGTAACAGTAGGGGCTAGACGGTGCTGTAGGGGCTACAGTAGGAGCAACAGTAGGGGCAACAGTAGGGGCAACAGGGAGCTGTAGGGCAACACGGAGCTGTAGGAGCAACAGTAGGAGCAACAGTAGGAGCAACAGTAGGGGCAACAGTAGGGGCAACAGTAAGAGCAACAGTAGGGGCTAGACGGTGCTGTAGGGGCAACAGTAGGGGCTACACGCTGCTGTAAGGGTAACAGTAGGGGCAACAGTAGGGGCAACAGGGAGCTGTAGGGCAACAGTAGGGGCAACAGGGAGCTGTAGGGGCAACAGTAGGGGCGAGACGATGCTGTAGGGGCAACAGTAGGGGCAACAGGGAGCTGTAGGGCAACACGGAGCTGTAGGGGCAACAGTAGGGGCTACACGCTGCTGTAGGGGTAACAGTAGGAGCAACAGTAGGGGCAACAGGGAGCTGTAGGGCAACAGTAGGGGCAACAGGGAGCTGTAGGGGCAACAGTAGGGGCGAGACGATGCTGTAGGGGCAACAGTAGGGGCAACAGGGAGCTGTAAGGCAACACGGAGCTGTAGGGGCAACAGTAGGGGCTACACGCTGCTGTAGGGGTAACAGTAGGAGCAACAGTAGGGGCAACAGGGAGCTGTAGGGCAACAGTAGGGGCAACAGGGAGCTGTAGGGGCAACAGTAGGGGCTAGACGCTGCTGCAGGGGCAACGCGCTGCTGTAGGGGTAACGGCACCGTGTGGGCTACACGGGGGAAGCTTTAGCGTTGCTTTTTGTTGCCAATCTTCAAACGGAGGCCATCTTTGTCGCTGGGAGAATAGATGGCGGCCGTCACGGCAGCGGCGGCCATTTTTGGGGTCGCCACGGCGACGGCGGCCATTTTTGGGGTCGCCACGGCGACGGCGGCCATTTTTGGGGTCACGCGACGGTGGCGGCAATTTTTGTAGTCGCCAAAATGACGGCGGCCATTTTTGGCCTCGCCACGACGATGGCGGCCATTTTTTGGGTCGCCACGACGACGACGGCGCCCATTTTGGGGTCGCCGCGACGACGGCAGTGGCCATTGTTGGCGTCGCCACGACAACCGACGGCCGCCATCTTTGAGGCCGTGGGTGTCGGGGATTGAAGGGGAGGGGAGAGGAGGAGGAGGGGATTGTGGGTAGAGTAGGAGGAGGGGATTGTGGGTAGAGTAGGAGGAGGGGATTGTGGGTAGAGTAGGAGGAGGGGATTGTGGGTAGAGTAGCAGGAGGGGATTGTGGGTAGAGTAGCAGGAGGGGATTGTGGGTAGAGTAGGAGGAGGGGATTGTGGGTAGAGTAGGAGGAGGGGATTGTGGGTGGAGTAGGAGGAGGGGATTGTGGGTAGAGTAGGAGGAGGGGATTGTGGGTAGAGTAGGTGGAGGGGATTGTGGATAGAGTAGGTGGAGGGGATTGTGGGTAGAGTAGGAGGAGGGGATTGTGGGTAGAGTAGGAGGAGGGGATTGTGGGTAGAGTAGCAGGAGGGGATTGTGGGTAGAGTAGGAGGAGGGGATTGTGGGTAGAGTAGGAGGAGGGGATTGTGGGTGGAGTAGGAGGAGGGGATTGTGGGTAGAGTAGGAGGAGGGGATTGTGGGTAGAGTAGGTGGAGGGGATTGTGGGTAGAGTAGGTGGAGGGGATTGTGGGTAGAGTAGGAGGAGGGGATTGTGGGTAGAGTAGGAGGAGGGGATTGTGGGTAGAGTAGGAGGAGGGGATTGTGGGTAGAGTAGGTGGAGGGGATTGTGGGTAGAGTAGGAGGAGGGGATTGTGGGTAGAGTAGGTGGAGGAGTGGATTGTGGGTAGAGTAGCAAGGAGGGGATTGTGGGTAGAGTAGGTGGAGGGGATTGTGGGTAGAGTAGGTGGAGGGGATTGTGGGTAGAGTAGGAGGAGGGGATTGTGGGTAGAGTAGCAAGGAGGGGATTGTGGGTGGAGTAGCAGGAGGAGTGGATTGTGGGTAGAGTAGGTGGAGGGGATTATGGGTAGAGTAGCAGGAGGGGATTGTGGGTAGAGTAGCAGGAGTGGATTGTGGGTAGAGTAGCAAGGAGGGGATTGTGGGTGGAGTAGCAGGAGGAGGGGATTGTGGGTAGAGTAGGAGGAGGGGATTGTGGGTAGAGTAGGAGGAGGGGATTGTGGGTAGATTAGGAAAAGGGGATTGTGGGTACAGTAGGAGGAGGGGATTGTGGGTAGAGTAGGTGGAGGGGATTGTGGGTACAGTAGGAGGAGGGGATTGTGGGTAGAGTAGGTGGAGGAGTGGATTGTGGGTAGAGTAGCAAGGAGGGGATTGTGGGTAGAGTAGCAAGGAGGAGGGTATTGTGGGTGGAGTAGCAGCAAGGAGGAGGGGATTGTGGGTGGAGTAGCAGCAAGGAGGGGATTGTGGGTAGAGTAGCAGGAGGAGAAGCAGGGCCTACGCGTTGGCCACGCCCACCAGCAGGGCCAGGGCGGCGGCCATGACGGTAACCAGGGTGCAGCGGGGCGGGGCGGAGTTCTGGAGGAAGGGGAAGAAGAGGTCCGTGGGCAGGCGAGCGTCGATGGTGGGCACGGCGCTCGTCACGGGCAGCGCCGGGGAGGCCAGCTCCAGGAAGGTCACGGTCGAGGTCAGGTCGAGCCACAGGTCAGAGGGACACTGGCAGATGGACACACGGGGGGAGAGGGAGAGAGAGAGGTCAGAGGTCAAGAGGTCTGAGGGGCACTGACCCTGAGCGGATGGACACACGGAGGAGAGAGAGGTCAGAGGTCAGAGGGACACTGACCCTGAGCAGATGGACACACGGGGGAGAGAGAGAGACAGAGGTCAGAGGGACACTGACCCTGACACACGGGGGGGAGAGAGAGGCAGAGGTCAGAGGTCAGAGGGACACTGACCCTGAGCAGATGGACACACGGGGGAGAGAGAGAGGTCAGAGGTCAGAGGGACACTGACCCTGAGCAGATGGACACACGGGGGAGAGAGAGAGGTCAGAGGTCAGAGGGACACTGACCCTGACGAGATGGACACACGGAGGAGAAAGAGAGACAGAGGTCAGAGGTCAGAGGGACATGGCTGTACCTGTGTGTGTGTGTGTGAGTGTACCTGTGTGTGAGTGTGCGGCTGTACCTGTGAGTGTGTGAGTGTGCGGCTGTACCTGTGTGTGTGTGTGCAGCTGTACCTGTGTGTGTGTGAGGCTGTACCTGTGAGTGTGTGAGTGTGCGGCTGTACCTGTGTGTGTGTGTGTGTGGCTGTACCTGTGTGTGAGTGTGCGGCTGTACCTGTGTGTGTGTGTGAGTGTGCGGCTGTACCTGTGAGTGTGTGAGTGTGCGGCTGTACCTGTGTGTGTGTGAGTGTGTGTGGCTGTACCTGTGTGTGTGTGAGGCTGTACCTGTGTGTGTGCAGCTGTACCTGTGAGTGTGTGAGTGTGCGGCTGTACCTGTGTGTGTGTGTGGCTGTACCTGTGTGTGAGTGTGCGGCTGTACCTGTGTGTGTGTGAGTGTGAGTGTACCTGTGAGTGTGAGTGTGCGGCTGTACCTGTGTGTGTGTGAGTGTGCGGCTATACCTGTGTGTGTGTGTGTGGCTGTACCTGTGTGTGTGTGAGGCTGTACCTGTGTGTGTGTGTGTGCAGCTGTACCTGTGTGTGTGTGTGTGTGCGGCTGTACCTGTGAGTGTGTGAGGCTGTACCTGTGTGTGTGAGTGTGCGGCTGTACCTGTGAGTGTGTGAGGCTGTACCTGTGTGTGTGTGTGGCTGTACCTGTGTGTGTGTGTGGCTGTACCTGTGTGTGTGTGTGCAGCTGTACCTGTGTGTGCGTGGCTGTACCTGTGTGTGTGTGTGCGGCTGTACCTGTGTGTGTGTGTGTACCTGTGTGTGTGTGTGTGTGTACCTGTGTGTGTGTGCGGCTGTACCTGTGTGTGTGCGAGTGTGCGGCTGTACCTGTGTGTGTGTGTGCGTGTATGGCTGTACCTGTGTGTGTGTGTACCTGTGTGTGTGCGGCTGTACCTGTGTGTGTGTGAGTGTGGCTGTACCTGTGTGTGTGTGTGTGCGGCTGTACCTGTGTGTGTGAGTGTGGCTGTACCTGTGTATGTGCGAGTGTGCGGCTGTACCTGTGTGTGTGTGTGTGCGCGGCTGTACCTGTGTGTGTGTGAGTGTACGGCTATACCTGTGTGTGTGAGTGTGCGGTTGTACCTGTGTGTGTGTGCGGCTGTACCTGTGTGTGTGTGAGTGTGCGGCTGTACCTGTGTGTGTGTGTGGCTGTACCTGTGAGTGTGTGGCTGTACCTGTGAGTGTGAGTGTGTGGCTGTACCTGTGTGTGTGTGTGTGGCTGTACCTGTGTGTGAGTGTGAGGCTGTACCTGTGTGTGTGTGTGTGAGTGTGCGACTGTACCTGTGTGTGTGTGAGGCTGTACCTGTGTGTGTGAGTGTGCGGCTGTACCTGTGAGTGTGTGCGGCTGTACCTGTGTGTGTGTGTGCAGCTGTACCTGTGTGTGTGTGGCTGTACCTGTGTGTGTGTGCGGCTGTACCTGTGTGTGTGTGTGTGTGGCTGAACCTGTGTGTGTGTGCGGCTGTACCTGTGTGTGTGTGTGTGTGCAGCTGTACCTGTGTGTGTGTGTGTGCGGCTGTACCTGTGTGTGTGTGAGTGTGGCTGTACCTGTGTGTGCAGCTGTACCTGTGTGTGTGTGTGGCTATACCTGTGTGTGTGTGTGTGGCTGTGCCTGTGTGTGTGTGGCTGTACATGTGTGTGTGTGTGTGGCTGTACCTGTGTGTGTGTGCGGCTGTACCTGTGTGTGTACTTGTGTGTGTGTACCTGTGTGTGTGTGCGGCTGTACCTGTGTGTGTGTGTGAGTGTGCGGCTGTACCTGTGTGTGTGAGTGTGTGGCTGTACCTGTGTGTGTGTGTGTGCAGCTGTACCTGTGTGTGTGTGTGTGCAGCTGTACCTGTGTGTGTGTGGCTGTACCTTTGTGTGTGTACCTGTGTGTGAGTGTGCGGCTGTACCTGTGTGTGTGTGTGTGCGGCTGTACCTGTGTGTGTGTACCTGTGTGTGAGTGTGGCTGTACATGTGTGTGTGTGTACCTGTGTGTGTGTGTGGCTGTACCTGTGTGTGTGTGCGGCTGTACCTGTGTGTGTGCGGCTGTACCTGTGTGTGTGTGTGTACCTGTGTGTGAGTGTGGCTGTACATGTGTGTGTACCTGTGTGTGAGTGTGTGGCTGTACCTGTGTGTGTGTATGTGAGTGTACCTTTGTGTGTGTACCTGTGTGTGAGTGTGCGGCTGTACCTGTGTGTGTGTGTGTGTGCGGCTGTACCTGTGTGTGTGTACCTGTGTGTGAGTGTGGCTGTACATGTGTGTGTGTACCTGTGTGTGTGTGTGTGGCTGTACCTGTGTGTGTGTGTGCGGCTGTACCTGTGTGTGTGTGCGGCTGTACCTGTGTGTGTGTGTACCTGTGTGAGTGTGGCTGTACATGTGTGTGTGTGTGTACCTGTGTGTGAGCGTGTGGCTGTACCTGTGTGTGTGTGTGTGCGGCTGTACCTGTGTGTGTGTGCGGCTGTACCTGTGTGTGTGTGTGGCTGTACCTGTGTGTGTGTGCGAGTGTACCTGTGTGTGTGTGTGTGTGGCTGTACCTGTGTGTGTGTGTGCGGCTGTACCTGTGTGTGTGTGTACCTGTGTGTGTGTGTACCTGTGTGTGTGTGTGGCTGTACCTGTGTGTGTGTGTGTGAGAGTGCGGCTGTACCTGTGTGGCCGTGTTGTACAGCTGATTGACCATGACACCCAGAACCTTCGCCTGTGAATTCACAAGCGACCCAACCCTCGTCCACAACACCGTCACCACCACGTCCACTGCACAGAGGTTGTCAGGACAAGGCACTACCTAGCAACAACAACAACAACAAAAACAACAGTCACCATCATAGCAACAACCATCAAGGCAACAACAACCATCATAGCAACATCAACAACAACCATCATAGCCACAACAACAACAACCATCATAGCCACAACAACAACAACCATCATAGCCACAACAACAACAACCATCATAACCACAACAACAACAACCATCATAGCAACAACAACAACCATCATAGCCACAACAACAACAACCATCATAGCAACAACAACAACAACCATCATAGCCACAACAACAACAACCATCATACTCTTTGGTTCTATTGGGTAAAGTCACGTAGGTGAAAATAAAAAGACAGTCTCGTCCCTTCACCTGATGAAGGCTGCTTGTGTTGTGGTCGAAACGTCGTGATTTTTTGTTATTTTATTTTCACCTACGTGGTGACTTTACCCAATAGAACCAAAGAGTATGGATCCTAGCAGTCACGAAAGCTTTAAATGGAGAACAACCATCATAGCCACAACAACAACAACCATCGGCGGGTGAGTGAATGAGTGAGTGAGTGGGTGAGTGAGTGGGTGAGTGAGTGAGTGGGTGAGTGAGTGGGTAAGTGGGTGAGTGAGTGGATGAGTGAGTGAGTGAGTGGATGAGTGGGTGGGTGAGTGAGTGAGTGGCTGAGTGAGTGAGTGAGTGTGTGACTGAGCGAGCGAGTGACCGTGTGAGCGAGCGAGCGTGTGACTGAGCGTGTGACTGAGTGAGTGACTGAGCGAGTGACTGAGTGAGTGACTGAGCGAGCGAGTGAGTGAGTGACTGAGCGAGTGACTGAGCGAGCGTGTGACTGAGTGTGTGACTGAGCGTGTGACTGAGTGAGTGACTGAGCGAGCGACCGAGCGTGTGACTGAGCGTGTGACTGAGCGAGCGAGTGACTGAGCGAGTGACTGAGCGAGCGAGTGACTGAGCGTGTGACTGAGCGTGTGACTGAGCGTGTGACTGAGTGAGTGACTGAGCGTGTGACTGAGCGAGCATGTGACTGAGCGTGTGACTGAGCGTGTGACTGAGCGTGTGACTGAGTGAGTGACTGAGCGTGTGACTGAGCGAGCATGTGACTGAGCGTGTGACTGAGCGTGTGACTGAGCATGTGACTGAGCGAGCGTGTGACTGAGCATGTGACTGAGCGTGTGACTGAGCGTGTGACTGAGCGTGTGACTGAGTGAGTGACTGAGCGTGTGACTGAGCGAGCATGTGACTGAGCGTGTGACTGAGCGTGTGACTGAGCGAGTGACTGAGCGAGCGAGTGACTGAGCATGTGACTGAGCGAGCGTGTGACTGAGCGTGTGACTGAGTGAGTGACCGAGCGAGCGTGTGACTGAGCGTGTGACTGAGCGTGTGACTGAGCGAGTGACTGAGTGAGTGACCGAGCGAGCGAGTGACTGAGTGTGTGACTGAGTGAGTGACTGAGCGAGTGACTGAGCGAGTGACTGAGCGAGTGACTGAGTGAGTGACTGAGTGAGTGACTGAACGTGTGACTGAGCGAGTGATTGAGCGTGCGACCGAGCGAGCGTGTGACTGAGCGAGCGAGTGGCTGAGTGTGTGACTGACTGAGCGTGTGACTGAGCGACCGAGCGAGTGACTGAGCGTGTGACTGAGCGAGCGAGCGAGCGAGTGACCGAGCGAGTGACTGAGTGAGTGACTGAGCGTGTGACTGAGCGTGTGACTGAGCATGTGACTGAGCCAGCGACCGAGCGAGCGACTGAGCGAGCATGTGACTGAGCGTGTGACTGAATGAGTGACTGAGCGAGTGACTGAGTGAGCATGTGACTGAGCGTGTGACTGAGCGAGTGAGTGACTGAGCATGTGACTGAGCATGTGACCGAGCGAGTGAGTGACTGAGCGATCGACTGAGCGAGCATGTGACGGAGTGAGTGACTGAGTGAGTGACTGAGCGAGCGTGTGACTGAGCGAGCGTGTGACTGAGCGTGTGACTGAGTGAGTGACTGAGCGTGTGACTGAGTGAGTGACTGAGCGTGTGACTGAGCGAGTGAGTGACTGAGCGTGTGACTGAGCGTGTGACTGAGCGTGTGACTGAGCGAGTGACTGAGCGTGTGACTGAGCGAGTGAGTGACTGAGCGTGTGACTGAGTGAGTGACTGAGCGTGTGACTGAGCGAGTGACTGAGCGTGTGACTGAGCGAGTGACTGAGCGAGTGAGTGACTGAGCGAGTGACTGAGCGTGTGACTGAGCGTGTGACTGAGCGAGTGAGTGACTGAGCGAGTGACTGAGCGTGTGACTGAGTGAGTGAGTGACTGAGCGAGTGACTGAGCGTGTGACTGAGTGTGTGACTGAGCGAGTGAGTGACTGAGCGAGTGACTGAGCGAGTGACTGAGCGTGTGACTGAGGGAGTGAGTGACTGAGCGTGTGACTGAGTGAGTGAGTGACTGAGCGAGTGACTGAGCGTGTGACTGAGTGTGTGACTGAGCGAGTGAGTGACTGAGCGAGTGACTGAGCGAGCGAGTGACCGTGTGAGCGAGCGAGCGTGTGACTGAGCGTGTGACTGAGTGAGTGACTGAGCGAGTGACTGAGTGAGTGACTGAGCGAGCGAGTGAGTGAGTGACTGAGCGAGTGACTGAGCGAGCGTGTGACTGAGTGTGTGACTGAGCGTGTGACTGAGTGAGTGACTGAGCGAGCGACCGAGCGTGTGACTGAGCGTGTGACTGAGCGAGCGAGTGACTGAGCGAGTGACTGAGCGAGCGAGTGACTGAGCGTGTGACTGAGCGTGTGACTGAGCGTGTGACTGAGTGAGTGACTGAGCGTGTGACTGAGCGAGCATGTGACTGAGCGTGTGACTGAGCGTGTGACTGAGCGTGTGACTGAGTGAGTGACTGAGCGTGTGACTGAGCGAGCATGTGACTGAGCGTGTGACTGAGCGTGTGACTGAGCATGTGACTGAGCGAGCGTGTGACTGAGCATGTGACTGAGCGTGTGACTGAGCGTGTGACTGAGCGTGTGACTGAGTGAGTGACTGAGCGTGTGACTGAGCGAGCATGTGACTGAGCGTGTGACTGAGCGTGTGACTGAGCGAGTGACTGAGCGAGCGAGTGACTGAGCATGTGACTGAGCGAGCGTGTGACTGAGCGTGTGACTGAGTGAGTGACCGAGCGAGCGTGTGACTGAGCGTGTGACTGAGCGTGTGACTGAGCGAGTGACTGAGTGAGTGACCGAGCGAGCGAGTGACTGAGCGTGTGACTGAGTGAGTGACTGAGCGAGTGACTGAGCGAGTGACTGAGCGAGTGACTGAGTGAGTGACTGAGTGAGTGACTGAACGTGTGACTGAGCGAGTGATTGAGCGTGCGACCGAGCGAGCGTGTGACTGAGCGAGCGAGTGGCTGAGTGTGTGACTGACTGAGCGTGTGACTGAGCGACCGAGCGAGTGACTGAGCGTGTGACTGAGCGAGCGAGCGAGCGAGTGACCGAGCGAGTGACTGAGTGAGTGACTGAGCGTGTGACTGAGCGTGTGACTGAGCATGTGACTGAGCCAGCGACCGAGCGAGCGACTGAGCGAGCATGTGACTGAGCGTGTGACTGAATGAGTGACTGAGCGAGTGACTGAGTGAGCATGTGACTGAGCGTGTGACTGAGCGAGTGAGTGACTGAGCATGTGACTGAGCATGTGACCGAGCGAGTGAGTGACTGAGCGATCGACTGAGCGAGCATGTGACGGAGTGAGTGACTGAGTGAGTGACTGAGCGAGCGTGTGACTGAGCGAGCGTGTGACTGAGCGTGTGACTGAGTGAGTGACTGAGCGTGTGACTGAGTGAGTGACTGAGCGTGTGACTGAGCGAGTGAGTGACTGAGCGTGTGACTGAGCGTGTGACTGAGCGTGTGACTGAGCGAGTGACTGAGCGTGTGACTGAGCGAGTGAGTGACTGAGCGTGTGACTGAGTGAGTGACTGAGCGTGTGACTGAGCGAGTGACTGAGCGTGTGACTGAGCGAGTGACTGAGCGAGTGAGTGACTGAGCGAGTGACTGAGCGTGTGACTGAGCGTGTGACTGAGCGAGTGAGTGACTGAGCGAGTGACTGAGCGTGTGACTGAGTGAGTGAGTGACTGAGCGAGTGACTGAGCGTGTGACTGAGTGTGTGACTGAGCGAGTGAGTGACTGAGCGAGTGACTGAGCGAGTGACTGAGCGTGTGACTGAGGGAGTGAGTGACTGAGCGTGTGACTGAGCGTGTGACTGAGCGTGTGACTGAGCGAGTGACTGAGCGTGTGACTGAGCGAGTGACCGAGTGACTGAGCGTGTGACTGAGCGTGTGCCTGAGCATGTGACTGAGCGTGTGACTGAGCGAGTGACTGAGCATGTGACTGAGCATGTGACTGAGCGTGTGACTGAGCATGTGACTGAGCATGTGACTGAGCGTGTGACTGAGCATGTGACTGAGCCAGCGACCGAGCGAGCGACTGAGCGAGCATGTGACTGAGCGTGTGACTGAATGAGTGACTGAGCGAGTGACTGAGTGAGCATGTGACTGAGCGTGTGACTGAGCGAGTGAGTGACTGAGC
Source organism: Petromyzon marinus (assembly GCF_048934315.1). Lineage (NCBI taxonomy): Eukaryota > Metazoa > Chordata > Hyperoartia > Petromyzontiformes > Petromyzontidae > Petromyzon > Petromyzon marinus. Next base: position 18,945 of record NW_027423575.1, read on the forward strand.
GTGTGACTGAGCATGTGACCGAGCGAGTGAGTGACTGAGCGATCGACTGAGCGAGCGTGTGACTGAGTGAGTGACTGAGTGAGTGACTGAGCGAGCGTGTGACTGAGCGAGCGTGTGACTGAGCGTGTGACTGAGTGAGTGACTGAGCGTGTGACTGAGTGAGTGACTGAGCGTGTGACTGAGCGAGTGAGTGACTGAGCGTGTGACTGAGCGAGTGACTGAGCGTGTGACTGAGCGAGTGAGTGACTGAGCGAGTGACTGAGCGTGTGACTGAGCGTGTGACTGAGCGAGTGAGTGACTGAGTGTGTGACTGAGTGAGTGACTGAGCGTGTGACTGAGCGATTGACTGAGCGTGTGACTGAGCGAGTGAGTGACTGAGCGAGTGACTGAGCGTGTGACTGAGCGTGTGACTGAGCGAGTTAGTGACTGAGCGTGTGACTGAGCGTGTGACTGAGCGTGTGACTGAGCGTGTGACTGAGCGAGTGACTGAGCGTGTGACTGAGCGAGTGACCGAGTGACTGAGCGAGTGACCGAGCGAGTGAGTGACTGAGCGTGTGACTGAGCGAGTGACTGAGTGAGCGAGTGACTGAGCGTGTGACTGAGCGAGCGTGTGACTGAGTGAGTGACTGAGCGTGTGACTGAGCGAGTGACCGAGCGTGTGACTGAGCGAGCGAGTGACTGAGCGTGTGACTGAGCGAGCGAGTGACTGAGCGTGTGACTGAGCGAGCGAGTGACTGAGCGTGTGACTGAGCATGTGACTGAGCCAGCGACCGAGCGAGCGACTGAGCGAGCATGTGACTGAGCGTGTGACTGAATGAGTGACTGAGCGTGTGACTGAGCGAGCGAGTGACTGAGCGTGTGACTGAGCGAGCGAGTGACTGAGCGTGTGACTGAGCGAGCGAGTGACTGAGCGTGTGACTGAGCGAGCGAGTGACTGAGCGTGTGACTGAGCGAGCGAGTGACTGAGCGTGTGACTGAGCGAGCGTGTGACTGAGCGAGTGACTGAGTGAGCATGTGACTGAGCGTGTGACTGAGCGAGCGAGTGACTGAGCGTGTGACTGAGCGAGCGAGTGACTGAGCGAGTGACCGAGCGAGCGAGTGACTGAGCGAGTGACTGAGCGTGTGACTGAGTGACTGAGCGAGTGACTGAGCGTGTGACTGAGCGAGTGACTGAGCGAGTGACCGAGCGAGCGAGTGACTGAGCGAGCGTGTGACTGAGTGAGTGACTGAGCGTGTAACTGAGCGAGTGACTGAGCGAGCGTGTGACTGAGCGTGTGACTGAGCATGTGACTGAGTGAGTGACTGAGCGAGTGACTGAGCGAGTGACTGAGCGTGTGACCGAGCGAGTGACCGAGCGAGCGTGTGACTGAGCGAGTGACTGAGCGTGGGACTGAGCGAGCGTGTGACTGAGCGAGTGACTGAGCGAGTGACTGAGCGAGTGACCGAGCGAGTGACTGAGCGAGCGAGTGACTGAGCGTGTGACTGAGCGAGTGACCGAGCGAGCGAGTGACTGAGCGAGCGTGTGACTGAGTGAGTGACTGAGCATGTGACTGAGCGTGTGACCGAGCGAGTGACTGAGCGAGTGACTGAGCGAGTGACTGAGCGTGTGACTGAGCGAGTGACTGAGCGAGTGACTGAGCGTGTGACTGAGCGTGTGACTGAGCGAGTGACTGAGCGAGCGAGTGACTGAGCGTGTGACTGAGCGAGCGAGTGACTGAGCGTGTGACTGAGCGAGCGAGTGACTGAGCGTGTGACTGAGCATGTGACTGAGCCAGCGACCGAGCGAGCGACTGAGCGAGCATGTGACTGAGCGTGTGACTGAATGAGTGACTGAGCGTGTGACTGAGCGAGCGAGTGACTGAGCGTGTGACTGAGCGAGCGAGTGACTGAGCGTGTGACTGAGCGAGCGAGTGACTGAGCGTGTGACTGAGCGAGCGAGTGACTGAGCGTGTGACTGAGCGAGCGAGTGACTGAGCGTGTGACTGAGCGAGCGTGTGACTGAGCGAGTGACTGAGTGAGCATGTGACTGAGCGTGTGACTGAGCGAGCGAGTGACTGAGCGTGTGACTGAGCGAGCGAGTGACTGAGCGAGTGACCGAGCGAGCGAGTGACTGAGCGAGTGACTGAGCGTGTGACTGAGCGAGTGACTGAGCGTGTGACTGAGTGACTGAGCGAGTGACTGAGCGTGTGACTGAGCGAGTGACTGAGCGAGTGACCGAGCGAGCGAGTGACTGAGCGAGCGTGTGACTGAGTGAGTGACTGAGCGTGTAACTGAGCGAGTGACTGAGCGAGTGACTGAGCGAGCGTGTGACTGAGCGTGTGACTGAGCATGTGACTGAGTGAGTGACTGAGCGAGTGACTGAGCGAGTGACTGAGCGTGTGACCGAGCGAGTGACCGAGCGAGCGTGTGACTGAGCGAGTGACTGAGCGTGGGACTGAGCGAGCGTGTGACTGAGCGAGTGACTGAGCGAGTGACTGAGCGAGTGACCGAGCGAGTGACTGAGCGAGCGAGTGACTGAGCGTGTGACTGAGCGAGTGACCGAGCGAGCGAGTGACTGAGCGAGCGTGTGACTGAGTGAGTGACTGAGCATGTGACTGAGCGTGTGACCGAGCGAGTGACTGAGCGAGTGACTGAGCGAGTGACTGAGCGTGTGACTGAGCGAGTGACTGAGCGAGTGACTGAGCGTGTGACTGAGCGTGTGACTGAGCGAGTGACTGAGCGAGCGAGTGACTGAGCGTGTGACCGAGCGAGTGACTGAGCGAGTGACTGAGCGAGTGACTGAGCGTGTGACTGAGCGAGTGACTGAGCGAGTGACTGAGCGTGTGACTGAGCGTGTGACTGAGCGAGTGACTGAGCGAGCGAGTGACTGAGTGAGTGACTGAGCGTGTGACTGAGCGAGCGTGTGACTGAGCGTGTGACTGAGCGAGCGTGTGACTGAGTGACTGAGTGACTGAGCGAGTGACTGAGCATGTGACTGAGCGAGTGACTGAGCGTGTGACCGAGCGAGCGACTGAGCGAGAGTGTGACTGAGCGTGTGACTGAGCATGTGACTGAGCATGTGACTGAGCGTGCGACCGAGCGAGCGTGTGACTGAGCGAGTGACTGAGCGACCGAGTGACTGAGCGTGTGACCGAGCGAGCGACTGAGCGAGCGTGTGACTGAGCGTGTGACTGAGCATGTGACTGAGCGTGTGACTGAGCATGTGACTGAGCATGTGACTGAGCGTGTGACTGAGCTTGTGACTGAGCGAGTGACTGAGCTTGTGACTGAGCGAGCGTGTGACTGAGCATGTGACTGAGCATGTGACTGAGCATGTGACTGAGCGTGCGACCGAGCGAGCGTGTGACTGAGCGTGCGACCGAGCGAGCGTGTGACTGAGCATGTGACTGAGCGAGCGAGTGACTGAGCGTGTGACTGAGCGAGTGACTGAGCGTGTGACTGAGTGAGTGACTGAGCGTGTGACTGAGCGTGTGACTGAGCGAGCGAGTGACTGAGCGAGCGTGTGACTGAGCGAGTGACTGAGCGAGCGAGTGACTGAGCGAGCGTGTGACTGAGCGAGTGACTGAGCGTGTGACTGAGCGAGTGACCGAGCGAGCGTGTGAGCGACTGAGCGAGTGACTGAGCGAGCGTGTGACTGAGCGTGTGACTGAGCATGTGACTGAGTGAGTGACTGAGCGAGTGACTGAGTGAGTGACCGAGCGAGCGTGTGAGCGACTGAGCGTGTGACTGAGCGAGTGAGTGACTGAGCGTGTGACTGAGCATGTGACCGAGCGAGTGAGTGACTGAGCGATCGACTGAGCGAGCGTGTGACTGAGTGAGTGACTGAGTGAGTGACTGAGCGAGCGTGTGACTGAGCGAGCGTGTGACTGAGCGTGTGACTGAGTGAGTGACTGAGCGTGTGACTGAGTGAGTGACTGAGCGTGTGACTGAGCGAGTGAGTGACTGAGCGTGTGACTGAGCGAGTGACTGAGCATGTGACTGAGCGAGTGAGTGACTGAGCGAGTGACTGAGCGTGTGACTGAGCGTGTGACTGAGCGAGTGAGTGACTGAGCGTGTGACTGAGTGAGTGACTGAGCGTGTGACTGAGCGAGTGACTGAGCGTGTGACTGAGCGAGTGACTGAGCGTGTGACTGAGCGAGTGAGTGACTGAGCGAGTGACTGAGCGTGTGACTGAGCGTGTGACTGAGCGAGTTAGTGACTGAGCGTGTGACTGAGCGTGTGACTGAGCGTGTGACTGAGCGAGTGACTGAGCGTGTGACTGAGCGAGTGACCGAGTGACTGAGCGAGTGACCGAGCGAGTGAGTGACTGAGCGTGTGACTGAGCGAGTGACTGAGTGAGCGAGTGACTGAGCGTGTGACTGAGCGAGCGTGTGACTGAGTGAGTGACTGAGCGTGTGACTGAGCGAGTGACTGAGTGAGCGAGTGACCGAGCGTGTGACTGAGCGAGCGAGTGACTGAGCGTGTGACTGAGCGAGCGAGTGACTGAGCGTGTGACTGAGCGAGCGAGTGACTGAGCGTGTGACTGAGCATGTGACTGAGCCAGCGACCGAGCGAGCGACTGAGCGAGCATGTGACTGAGCGTGTGACTGAATGAGTGACTGAGCGTGTGACTGAGCGAGCGAGTGACTGAGCGTGTGACTGAGCGAGCGAGTGACTGAGCGTGTGACTGAGCGAGCGTGTGACTGAGCGAGTGACTGAGTGAGCATGTGACTGAGCGTGTGACTGAGCGAGCGAGTGACTGAGCGAGTGACCGAGCGAGCGAGTGACTGAGCGAGTGACTGAGCGTGTGACTGAGCGAGTGACTGAGCGTGTGACTGAGTGACTGAGCGAGTGACTGAGCGTGTGACTGAGCGAGTGACGGAGCGAGTGACCGAGCGAGCGAGTGACTGAGCGAGCGTGTGACTGAGTGAGTGACTGAGCGTGTGACTGAGCGAGTGACTGAGCGAGTGACTGAGCGAGCGTGTGACTGAGCGTGTGACTGAGCATGTGACTGAGTGAGTGACTGAGCGAGTGACTGAGCGAGTGACTGAGCGAGTGACTGAGCGTGTGACTGAGTGAGTGACTGAGCGAGCGAGTGACTGAGCGTGTGACTGAGCGAGTGACTGAGCGTGTGACTGAGTGAGTGACTGAGCGTGTGACTGAGCGTGTGACTGAGCGAGCGAGTGACTGAGCGAGCGTGTGACTGAGCGAGTGACTGAGCGAGCGAGTGACTGAGCGAGCGTGTGACTGAGCGAGTGACTGAGCGTGTGACTGAGCGAGTGACCGAGCGAGCGTGTGAGCGACTGAGCGAGTGACTGAGCGAGCGTGTGACTGAGCGTGTGACTGAGCATGTGACTGAGTGAGTGACTGAGCGAGTGACTGAGCGAGTGACCGAGCGAGCGTGTGAGCGACTGAGCGTGTGACTGAGCGAGTGAGTGACTGAGCGTGTGACTGAGCATGTGACCGAGCGAGTGAGTGACTGAGCGATCGACTGAGCGAGCGTGTGACTGAGTGAGTGACTGAGTGAGTGACTGAGCGAGCGTGTGACTGAGCGAGCGTGTGACTGAGCGTGTGACTGAGTGAGTGACTGAGCGTGTGACTGAGTGAGTGACTGAGCGTGTGACTGAGCGAGTGAGTGACTGAGCGTGTGACTGAGCGAGTGACTGAGCATGTGACTGAGCGAGTGAGTGACTGAGCGAGTGACTGAGCGTGTGACTGAGCGTGTGACTGAGCGAGTGAGTGACTGAGCGTGTGACTGAGTGAGTGACTGAGCGTGTGACTGAGCGAGTGACTGAGCGTGTGACTGAGCGAGTGACTGAGCGTGTGACTGAGCGAGTGAGTGACTGAGCGAGTGACTGAGCGTGTGACTGAGCGTGTGACTGAGCGAGTTAGTGACTGAGCGTGTGACTGAGCGTGTGACTGAGCGTGTGACTGAGCGAGTGACTGAGCGTGTGACTGAGCGAGTGACCGAGTGACTGAGCGAGTGACCGAGCGAGTGAGTGACTGAGCGTGTGACTGAGCGAGTGACTGAGTGAGCGAGTGACTGAGCGTGTGACTGAGCGAGCGTGTGACTGAGTGAGTGACTGAGCGTGTGACTGAGCGAGTGACTGAGTGAGCGAGTGACCGAGCGTGTGACTGAGCGAGCGAGTGACTGAGCGTGTGACTGAGCGAGCGAGTGACTGAGCGTGTGACTGAGCGAGCGAGTGACTGAGCGTGTGACTGAGCATGTGACTGAGCCAGCGACCGAGCGAGCGACTGAGCGAGCATGTGACTGAGCGTGTGACTGAATGAGTGACTGAGCGTGTGACTGAGCGAGCGAGTGACTGAGCGTGTGACTGAGCGAGCGAGTGACTGAGCGTGTGACTGAGCGAGCGTGTGACTGAGCGAGTGACTGAGTGAGCATGTGACTGAGCGTGTGACTGAGCGAGCGAGTGACTGAGCGAGTGACCGAGCGAGCGAGTGACTGAGCGAGTGACTGAGCGTGTGACTGAGCGAGTGACTGAGCGTGTGACTGAGTGACTGAGCGAGTGACTGAGCGTGTGACTGAGCGAGTGACGGAGCGAGTGACCGAGCGAGCGAGTGACTGAGCGAGCGTGTGACTGAGTGAGTGACTGAGCGTGTGACTGAGCGAGTGACTGAGCGAGTGACTGAGCGAGCGTGTGACTGAGCGTGTGACTGAGCATGTGACTGAGTGAGTGACTGAGCGAGTGACTGAGCGAGTGACTGAGCGTGTGACCGAGCGAGTGACCGAGCGAGCGTGTGACTGAGCGAGTGACTGAGCGTGTGACTGAGCGAGCGTGTGACTGAGCGAGTGACTGAGCGAGTGACTGAGCGAGTGACCGAGCGAGTGACTGAGCGAGCGAGTGACTGAGCGTGTGACTGAGCGAGTGACCGAGCGAGCGAGTGACTGAGCGAGCGTGTGACTGAGTGAGTGACTGAGCATGTGACTGAGCGTGTGACCGAGCGAGTGACTGAGCGAGTGACTGAGCGAGTGACTGAGCGTGTGACTGAGCGAGTGACTGAGCGAGTGACTGAGCGTGTGACTGAGCGTGTGACTGAGCGAGTGACTGAGCGAGCGAGTGACTGAGCGTGTGACCGAGCGAGTGACTGAGCGAGTGACTGAGCGAGTGACTGAGCGTGTGACTGAGCGAGTGACTAAGCGAGTGACTGAGCGTGTGACTGAGCGTGTGAATGAGCGAGTGACTGAGCGAGCGAGTGACTGAGTGAGTGACTGAGCGTGTGACTGAGCGTGTGACTGAGCGAGCGTGTGACTGAGCGTGTGACTGAGCGAGCGTGTGACTGAGTGACTGAGTGACTGAGCGAGTGACTGAGCATGTGACTGAGCGAGTGACTGAGCGTGTGACCGAGCGAGCGACTGAGCGAGAGTGTGACTGAGCGTGTGACTGAGCATGTGACTGAGCATGTGACTGAGCGTGCGACCGAGCGAGCGTGTGACTGAGCGAGTGACTGAGCGACCGAGTGACTGAGCGTGTGACCGAGCGAGCGACTGAGCGAGCGTGTGACTGAGCGTGTGACTGAGCATGTGACTGAGCGTGTGACTGAGCATGTGACTGAGCATGTGACTGAGCGTGTGACTGAGCTTGTGACTGAGCGAGTGACTGAGCGAGTGACTGAGCTTGTGACTGAGCGAGCGTGTGACTGAGCATGTGACTGAGCATGTGACTGAGCATGTGACTGAGCGTGCGACCGAGCGAGCATGTGACTGAGCGTGCGACCGAGCGAGCGTGTGACTGAGCATGTGACTGAGCGAGCGAGTGACTGAGCGTGTGACTGAGCGTGTGACTGAGCGTGTGACTGAGCATGTGACTGAGCGAGCGAGTGACTGAGCGTGTGACTGAGCGAGTGACTGAGCGTGTGACTGAGTGAGTGACTGAGCGTGTGACTGAGCGTGTGACTGAGCGAGCGAGTGACTGAGCGAGCGTGTGACTGAGCGAGTGACTGAGCGAGCGTGTGACTGAGCGAGTGACTGAGCGAGCGTGTGACTGAGCGAGTGACTGAGCGTGTGACTGAGCGAGTGACCGAGCGAGCGTGTGACTGAGCGTGTGACTGAGCATGTGACTGAGTGAGTGACTGAGCGAGTGACTGAGCAAGTGACTGAGCATGTGACCGAGCGAGTGACTGAACGAGCGTGTGACTGAGCGTGTGACTGAGCGAGTGACTGAGCGTGTGACTGAGTGAGTGACTGAGCATGTGACTGAGCGAGCGAGTGACTGAGCGTGTGACTGAGCGTGTGACTGAGCGTGTGACTGAGCATGTGACTGAGCGAGCGAGTGACTGAGCGTGTGACTGAGCGAGTGACTGAGCGTGTGACTGAGTGAGTGACTGAGCGTGTGACTGAGCGTGTGACTGAGCGAGCGAGTGACTGAGCGAGCGTGTGACTGAGCGAGTGACTGAGCGAGTGACTGAGCGAGCGTGTGACTGAGCGAGTGACTGAGCGAGCGTGTGACTGAGCGAGTGACTGAGCGTGTGACTGAGCGAGTGACCGAGCGAGCGTGTGACTGAGCGTGTGACTGAGCATGTGACTGAGTGAGTGACTGAGCGAGTGACTGAGCGAGTGACTGAGCATGTGACCGAGCGAGTGACTGAACGAGCGTGTGACTGAGCGTGTGACTGAGCGAGTGACTGAGCGTGTGACTGAGTGAGTGACTGAGCGTGTGACTGAGCGAGCGACTGAGCGAGCGTGTGACTGAGCGATTGAGTGACTGAGTGAGTGACTGGGCGTGTGACTGAGCGAGTGACTGAGCGAGTGACTGAGCATGTGACTGAGCGAGCGTGTGACTGAGCGAGTGACTGAGCGAGTGACTGAGCGAGCGAGTGACTGAGCGAGCGACTGAGCGTGTGACTGAGCGTGTGACTGAGCATGTGACTGAGCATGTGACTGAGCATGTGACTGAGCATGTGACTGAGCGTGTGACTGAGCATGTGACCGAGCGTGTGACTGAGCGTGCGAGCGAGCGAGCGTGTGACTGAGCGAGCGACTGAGCGAGCGAGTGACTGAGCGAGCGACTGAGCGTGTGACTGAGTGAGCTTGTGACTGAGCTTGTGACTGAGCGAGCGTGTGACTGAGCGTGTGACTGAGCATGTGACTGAGCGAGTGACTGAGCATGTGACTGAGCGAGTGACCAAGCGTGTGACTGAGCGAGCGTGTGACTGAGCGAGTGACTGAGCGTGTGACTGAGCGAGTGACCAAGCGTGTGACTGAGCGAGCGTGTGACTGAGTGAGTGACTGAGCGAGCGTGTGACTGAGCGAGTGACTGAGCGAGTGACCAAGCGTGTGACTGAGCGAGCATGTGACTGAGTGAGTGACTGAGCGAGTGACTGACTGAGCGAGTGACTGAGCGTGTGACTGAGCGAGTGACTGAGCGTGTGACTGAGTGAGTGACCAAGCGTGCGACCGAGCGTGTGACTGAGCTTGTGACTGAGCGAGTGACTGAGCATGTGACTGAGCCAGCGACCGAGCGAGTGACCGAGCGAGCGTGTGACTGAGCATGTGACTGAGCATGTGACTGAGCTTGTGACTGAGCGAGTGACTGAGCATGTGACTGAGCCAGCGACCGAGCGAGTGACCGAGCGAGCGTGTGACTGAGCATGTGACTGAGCGTGTGACTGAGCTTGCGACTGAGCGAGTGACTGAGCATGTGACTGAGCATGTGACTGAGCATGTGACTGAGCCAGCGACCGAGCGAGTGACCGAGCGAGCGTGTGACTGAGCATGTGACTGAGCATGTGACTGAGCATGTGACTGAGCCAGCGACCGAGCGAGTGTGTGACCGAGCGTGTGACTGAGCGTGTGACTGAGCGAGTGAGTGACTGAGCATGTGACTGAGCATGTGACCGAGCGAGTGACTGAGCGAGCATGTGACCGAGCGAGCGACCGAGCGAGCATGTGACTGAGCATGTGACTGAGCGAGTGAGTGACTGAGCATGTGACTGAGCATGTGACCGAGCGAGTGAGTGACTGAGCGATCGACTGAGCGAGCATGTGAAGGAGTGAGTGACTGAGTGAGTGACTGAGCGAGCGTGTGACTGAGCGAGCGTGTGACTGAGCGTGTGACTGAGTGAGTGACTGAGCGTGTGACTGAGTGAGTGACTGAGCGTGTGACTGAGCGAGTGAGTGACTGAGCGTGTGACTGAGCGTGTGACTGAGCGTGTGACTGAGCGAGTGACTGAGCGTGTGACTGAGCGAGTGAGTGACTGAGCGTGTGACTGAGTGAGTGACTGAGCGTGTGACTGAGCGAGTGACTGAGCGTGTGACTGAGCGAGTGACTGAGCGAGTGAGTGACTGAGCGAGTGACTGAGCGTGTGACTGAGCGTGTGACTGAGCGAGTGAGTGACTGAGCGAGTGACTGAGCGTGTGACTGAGTGAGTGAGTGACTGAGCGAGTGACTGAGCGTGTGACTGAGTGTGTGACTGAGCGAGTGAGTGACTGAGCGAGTGACTGAGCGAGTGACTGAGCGTGTGACTGAGGGAGTGAGTGACTGAGCGTGTGACTGAGCGTGTGACTGAGCGTGTGACTGAGCGAGTGACTGAGCGTGTGACTGAGCGAGTGACCGAGTGACTGAGCGTGTGACTGAGCGTGTGCCTGAGCATGTGACTGAGCGTGTGACTGAGCGAGTGACTGAGCATGTGACTGAGCATGTGACTGAGCGTGTGACTGAGCATGTGACTGAGCATGTGACTGAGCGTGTGACTGAGCATGTGACTGAGCCAGCGACCGAGCGAGCGACTGAGCGAGCATGTGACTGAGCGTGTGACTGAATGAGTGACTGAGCGAGTGACTGAGTGAGCATGTGACTGAGCGTGTGACTGAGCGAGTGAGTGACTGAGCGTGTGACTGAGCATGTGACCGAGCGAGTGAGTGACTGAGCGATCGACTGAGCGAGCGTGTGACTGAGTGAGTGACTGAGTGAGTGACTGAGCGAGCGTGTGACTGAGCGAGCGTGTGACTGAGCGTGTGACTGAGTGAGTGACTGAGCGTGTGACTGAGTGAGTGACTGAGCGTGTGACTGAGCGAGTGAGTGACTGAGCGTGTGACTGAGCGAGTGACTGAGCGTGTGACTGAGCGAGTGAGTGACTGAGCGAGTGACTGAGCGTGTGACTGAGCGTGTGACTGAGCGAGTGAGTGACTGAGCGTGTGACTGAGTGAGTGACTGAGCGTGTGACTGAGCGATTGACTGAGCGTGTGACTGAGCGAGTGAGTGACTGAGCGAGTGACTGAGCGTGTGACTGAGCGTGTGACTGAGCGAGTTAGTGACTGAGCGTGTGACTGAGCGTGTGACTGAGCGTGTGACTGAGCGAGTGACTGAGCGTGTGACTGAGCGAGTGACCGAGTGACTGAGCGAGTGACCGAGCGAGTGACTGAGCGTGTGACTGAGCGAGTGACTGAGTGAGCGAGTGACTGAGCGTGTGACTGAGCGAGCGTGTGACTGAGTGAGTGACTGAGCGTGTGACTGAGCGAGTGACCGAGCGTGTGACTGAGCGAGCGAGTGACTGAGCGTGTGACTGAGCGAGCGAGTGACTGAGCGTGTGACTGAGCGAGCGAGTGACTGAGCGTGTGACTGAGCATGTGACTGAGCCAGCGACCGAGCGAGCGACTGAGCGAGCATGTGACTGAGCGTGTGACTGAATGAGTGACTGAGCGTGTGACTGAGCGAGCGAGTGACTGAGCGTGTGACTGAGCGAGCGAGTGACTGAGCGTGTGACTGAGCGAGCGAGTGACTGAGCGTGTGACTGAGCGAGCGAGTGACTGAGCGTGTGACTGAGCGAGCGAGTGACTGAGCGTGTGACTGAGCGAGCGTGTGACTGAGCGAGTGACTGAGTGAGCATGTGACTGAGCGTGTGACTGAGCGAGCGAGTGACTGAGCGTGTGACTGAGCGAGCGAGTGACTGAGCGAGTGACCGAGCGAGCGAGTGACTGAGCGAGTGACTGAGCGTGTGACTGAGCGAGTGACTGAGCGTGTGACTGAGTGACTGAGCGAGTGACTGAGCGTGTGACTGAGCGAGTGACTGAGCGAGTGACCGAGCGAGCGAGTGACTGAGCGAGCGTGTGACTGAGTGAGTGACTGAGCGTGTAACTGAGCGAGTGACTGAGCGAGTGACTGAGCGAGCGTGTGACTGAGCGTGTGACTGAGCATGTGACTGAGTGAGTGACTGAGCGAGTGACTGAGCGAGTGACTGAGCGTGTGACCGAGCGAGTGACCGAGCGAGCGTGTGACTGAGCGAGTGACTGAGCGTGGGACTGAGCGAGCGTGTGACTGAGCGAGTGACTGAGCGAGTGACTGAGCGAGTGACCGAGCGAGTGACTGAGCGAGCGAGTGACTGAGCGTGTGACTGAGCGAGTGACCGAGCGAGCGAGTGACTGAGCGAGCGTGTGACTGAGTGAGTGACTGAGCATGTGACTGAGCGTGTGACCGAGCGAGTGACTGAGCGAGTGACTGAGCGAGTGACTGAGCGTGTGACTGAGCGAGTGACTGAGCGAGTGACTGAGCGTGTGACTGAGCGTGTGACTGAGCGAGTGACTGAGCGAGCGAGTGACTGAGCGTGTGACCGAGCGAGTGACTGAGCGAGTGACTGAGCGAGTGACTGAGCGTGTGACTGAGCGAGTGACTGAGCGAGTGACTGAGCGTGTGACTGAGCGTGTGACTGAGCGAGTGACTGAGCGAGCGAGTGACTGAGTGAGTGACTGAGCGTGTGACTGAGCGAGCGTGTGACTGAGCGTGTGACTGAGCGAGCGTGTGACTGAGTGACTGAGTGACTGAGCGAGTGACTGAGCATGTGACTGAGCGAGTGACTGAGCGTGTGACCGAGCGAGCGACTGAGCGAGAGTGTGACTGAGCGTGTGACTGAGCATGTGACTGAGCATGTGACTGAGCGTGCGACCGAGCGAGCGTGTGACTGAGCGAGTGACTGAGCGACCGAGTGACTGAGCGTGTGACCGAGCGAGCGACTGAGCGAGCGTGTGACTGAGCGTGTGACTGAGCATGTGACTGAGCGTGTGACTGAGCATGTGACTGAGCATGTGACTGAGCGTGTGACTGAGCTTGTGACTGAGCGAGTGACTGAGCTTGTGACTGAGCGAGCGTGTGACTGAGCATGTGACTGAGCATGTGACTGAGCATGTGACTGAGCGTGCGACCGAGCGAGCGTGTGACTGAGCGTGCGACCGAGCGAGCGTGTGACTGAGCATGTGACTGAGCGAGCGAGTGACTGAGCGTGTGACTGAGCGAGTGACTGAGCATGTGACTGAGTGAGTGACTGAGCGTGTGACTGAGCGTGTGACTGAGCGAGCGAGTGACTGAGCGAGCGTGTGACTGAGCGAGTGACTGAGCGAGCGAGTGACTGAGCGAGCGTGTGACTGAGCGAGTGACTGAGCGTGTGACTGAGCGAGTGACCGAGCGAGCGTGTGAGCGACTGAGCGAGTGACTGAGCGAGCGTGTGACTGAGCGTGTGACTGAGCATGTGACTGAGTGAGTGACTGAGCGAGTGACTGAGCGAGTGACTGAGCATGTGACCGAGCGAGTGACTGAACGAGCGTGTGACTGAGCGTGTGACTGAGCGAGTGACTGAGCGTGTGACTGAGTGAGTGACTGAGCGTGTGACTGAGTGAGTGACTGAGCGAGTGACTGAGTGAGTGACTGAGCGTGTGACTGAGTGAGTGACTGAGCGTGTGACTGAGCGAGTGACTGAGCATGTGACTGAGCATGTGACTGAGCGTGTGACTGAGCATGTGACTGAGCATGTGACTGAGCATGTGACTGAGCATGTGACTGAGCCAGCGACCGAGCGAGCGACTGAGTGAGCATGTGACTGAGCGTGTGACTGAATGAGTGACTGAGCGAGTGACTGAGTGAGCATGTGACTGAGCGTGTGACTGAGCGAGTGAGTGACTGAGCGTGTGACTGAGCATGTGACCGAGCGAGTGAGTGACTGAGCGATCGACTGAGCGAGCGTGTGACTGAGTGAGTGACTGAGTGAGTGACTGAGCGAGCGTGTGACTGAGCGAGCGTGTGACTGAGCGTGTGACTGAGTGAGTGACTGAGCGTGTGACTGAGTGAGTGACTGAGCGTGTGACTGAGCGAGTGAGTGACTGAGCGAGTGACTGAGCGTGTGACTGAGCGTGTGACTGAGCGAGTGAGTGACTGAGCGTGTGACTGAGTGAGTGACTGAGCGTGTGACTGAGCGATTGACTGAGCGTGTGACTGAGCGAGTGAGTGACTGAGCGAGTGACTGAGCGTGTGACTGAGCGTGTGACTGAGCGAGTTAGTGACTGAGCGTGTGACTGAGCGTGTGACTGAGCGTGTGACTGAGCGAGTGACTGAGCGTGTGACTGAGCGAGTGACCGAGTGACTGAGCGAGTGACCGAGCGAGTGAGTGACTGAGCGTGTGACTGAGCGAGTGACTGAGTGAGCGAGTGACTGAGCGTGTGACTGAGCGAGCGTGTGACTGAGTGAGTGACTGAGCGTGTGACTGAGCGAGTGACCGAGCGTGTGACTGAGCGAGCGAGTGACTGAGCGTGTGACTGAGCGAGCGAGTGACTGAGCGTGTGACTGAGCGAGCGAGTGACTGAGCGTGTGACTGAGCATGTGACTGAGCCAGCGACCGAGCGAGCGACTGAGCGAGCATGTGACTGAGCGTGTGACTGAATGAGTGACTGAGCGTGTGACTGAGCGAGCGAGTGACTGAGCGTGTGACTGAGCGAGCGAGTGACTGAGCGTGTGACTGAGCGAGCGAGTGACTGAGCGTGTGACTGAGCGAGCGAGTGACTGAGCGTGTGACTGAGCGAGCGAGTGACTGAGCGTGTGACTGAGCGAGCGTGTGACTGAGCGAGTGACTGAGTGAGCATGTGACTGAGCGTGTGACTGAGCGAGCGAGTGACTGAGCGTGTGACTGAGCGAGCGAGTGACTGAGCGAGTGACCGAGCGAGCGAGTGACTGAGCGAGTGACTGAGCGTGTGACTGAGCGAGTGACTGAGCGTGTGACTGAGTGACTGAGCGAGTGACTGAGCGTGTGACTGAGCGAGTGACTGAGCGAGTGACCGAGCGAGCGAGTGACTGAGCGAGCGTGTGACTGAGTGAGTGACTGAGCGTGTAACTGAGCGAGTGACTGAGCGAGTGACTGAGCGAGCGTGTGACTGAGCGTGTGACTGAGCATGTGACTGAGTGAGTGACTGAGCGAGTGACTGAGCGAGTGACTGAGCGTGTGACCGAGCGAGTGACCGAGCGAGCGTGTGACTGAGCGAGTGACTGAGCGTGGGACTGAGCGAGCGTGTGACTGAGCGAGTGACTGAGCGAGTGACTGAGCGAGTGACCGAGCGAGTGACTGAGCGAGCGAGTGACTGAGCGTGTGACTGAGCGAGTGACCGAGCGAGCGAGTGACTGAGCGAGCGTGTGACTGAGTGAGTGACTGAGCATGTGACTGAGCGTGTGACCGAGCGAGTGACTGAGCGAGTGACTGAGCGAGTGACTGAGCGTGTGACTGAGCGAGTGACTGAGCGAGTGACTGAGCGTGTGACTGAGCGTGTGACTGAGCGAGTGACTGAGCGAGCGAGTGACTGAGCGTGTGACCGAGCGAGTGACTGAGCGAGTGACTGAGCGAGTGACTGAGCGTGTGACTGAGCGAGTGACTGAGCGAGTGACTGAGCGTGTGACTGAGCGTGTGACTGAGCGAGTGACTGAGCGAGCGAGTGACTGAGTGAGTGACTGAGCGTGTGACTGAGCGAGCGTGTGACTGAGCGTGTGACTGAGCGAGCGTGTGACTGAGTGACTGAGTGACTGAGCGAGTGACTGAGCATGTGACTGAGCGAGTGACTGAGCGTGTGACCGAGCGAGCGACTGAGCGAGAGTGTGACTGAGCGTGTGACTGAGCATGTGACTGAGCATGTGACTGAGCGTGCGACCGAGCGAGCGTGTGACTGAGCGAGTGACTGAGCGACCGAGTGACTGAGCGTGTGACCGAGCGAGCGACTGAGCGAGCGTGTGACTGAGCGTGTGACTGAGCATGTGACTGAGCGTGTGACTGAGCATGTGACTGAGCATGTGACTGAGCGTGTGACTGAGCTTGTGACTGAGCGAGTGACTGAGCTTGTGACTGAGCGAGCGTGTGACTGAGCATGTGACTGAGCATGTGACTGAGCATGTGACTGAGCGTGCGACCGAGCGAGCGTGTGACTGAGCGTGCGACCGAGCGAGCGTGTGACTGAGCATGTGACTGAGCGAGCGAGTGACTGAGCGTGTGACTGAGCGAGTGACTGAGCATGTGACTGAGTGAGTGACTGAGCGTGTGACTGAGCGTGTGACTGAGCGAGCGAGTGACTGAGCGAGCGTGTGACTGAGCGAGTGACTGAGCGAGCGAGTGACTGAGCGAGCGTGTGACTGAGCGAGTGACTGAGCGTGTGACTGAGCGAGTGACCGAGCGAGCGTGTGAGCGACTGAGCGAGTGACTGAGCGAGCGTGTGACTGAGCGTGTGACTGAGCATGTGACTGAGTGAGTGACTGAGCGAGTGACTGAGCGAGTGACTGAGCATGTGACCGAGCAAGTGACTGAACGAGCGTGTGACTGAGCATGTGACTGAGCGAGTGACTGAGCGTGTGACTGAGTGAGTGACTGAGCGTGTGACTGAGTGAGTGACTGAGCGAGTGACTGAGTGAGTGACTGAGCGTGTGACTGAGTGAGTGACTGAGCGTGTGACTGAGCGAGTGACTGAGCATGTGACTGAGCATGTGACTGAGCGTGTGACTGAGCATGTGACTGAGCATGTGACTGAGCATGTGACTGAGCATGTGACTGAGCCAGCGACCGAGCGAGCGACTGAGTGAGCATGTGACTGAGCGTGTGACTGAATGAGTGACTGAGCGAGTGACTGAGTGAGCATGTGACTGAGCGTGTGACTGAGCGAGTGAGTGACTGAGCGTGTGACTGAGCATGTGACCGAGCGAGTGAGTGACTGAGCGATCGACTGAGCGAGCGTGTGACTGAGTGAGTGACTGAGTGAGTGACTGAGCGAGCGTGTGACTGAGCGAGCGTGTGACTGAGCGTGTGACTGAGTGAGTGACTGAGCGTGTGACTGAGTGAGTGACTGAGCGTGTGACTGAGCGAGTGAGTGACTGAGCGTGTGACTGAGCGAGTGACTGAGCATGTGACTGAGCGAGTGAGTGACTGAGCGAGTGACTGAGCGTGTGACTGAGCGTGTGACTGAGCGAGTGAGTGACTGAGCGTGTGACTGAGTGAGTGACTGAGCGTGTGACTGAGCGAGTGACTGAGCGTGTGACTGAGCGAGTGACTGAGCGTGTGACTGAGCGAGTGAGTGACTGAGCGAGTGACTGAGCGTGTGACTGAGCGTGTGACTGAGCGAGTTAGTGACTGAGCGTGTGACTGAGCGTGTGACTGAGCGTGTGACTGAGCGAGTGACTGAGCGTGTGACTGAGCGAGTGACCGAGTGACTGAGCGAGTGACCGAGCGAGTGAGTGACTGAGCGTGTGACTGAGCGAGTGACTGAGTGAGCGAGTGACTGAGCGTGTGACTGAGCGAGCGTGTGACTGAGTGAGTGACTGAGCGTGTGACTGAGCGAGTGACTGAGTGAGCGAGTGACCGAGCGTGTGACTGAGCGAGCGAGTGACTGAGCGTGTGACTGAGCGAGCGAGTGACTGAGCGTGTGACTGAGCGAGCGAGTGACTGAGCGTGTGACTGAGCATGTGACTGAGCCAGCGACCGAGCGAGCGACTGAGCGAGCATGTGACTGAGCGTGTGACTGAATGAGTGACTGAGCGTGTGACTGAGCGAGCGAGTGACTGAGCGTGTGACTGAGCGAGCGAGTGACTGAGCGTGTGACTGAGCGAGCGTGTGACTGAGCGAGTGACTGAGTGAGCATGTGACTGAGCGTGTGACTGAGCGAGCGAGTGACTGAGCGAGTGACCGAGCGAGCGAGTGACTGAGCGAGTGACTGAGCGTGTGACTGAGCGAGTGACTGAGCGTGTGACTGAGTGACTGAGCGAGTGACTGAGCGTGTGACTGAGCGAGTGACTGAGCGAGTGACCGAGCGAGCGAGTGACTGAGCGAGCGTGTGACTGAGTGAGTGACTGAGCGTGTGACTGAGCGAGTGACTGAGCGAGTGACTGAGCGAGCGTGTGACTGAGCGTGTGACTGAGCATGTGACTGAGTGAGTGACTGAGCGAGTGACTGAGCGAGTGACTGAGCGTGTGACCGAGCGAGTGACCGAGCGAGCGTGTGACTGAGCGAGTGACTGAGCGTGTGACTGAGCGAGCGTGTGACTGAGCGAGTGACTGAGCGAGTGACTGAGCGAGTGACCGAGCGAGTGACTGAGCGAGCGAGTGACTGAGCGTGTGACTGAGCGAGTGACCGAGCGAGCGAGTGACTGAGCGAGCGTGTGACTGAGTGAGTGACTGAGCATGTGACTGAGCGTGTGACCGAGCGAGTGACTGAGCGAGTGACTGAGCGAGTGACTGAGCGTGTGACTGAGCGAGTGACTGAGCGAGTGACTGAGCGTGTGACTGAGCGTGTGACTGAGCGAGTGACTGAGCGAGCGAGTGACTGAGCGTGTGACCGAGCGAGTGACTGAGCGAGTGACTGAGCGAGTGACTGAGCGTGTGACTGAGCGAGTGACTAAGCGAGTGACTGAGCGTGTGACTGAGCGTGTGACTGAGCGAGTGACTGAGCGAGCGAGTGACTGAGTGAGTGACTGAGCGTGTGACTGAGCGTGTGACTGAGCGAGCGTGTGACTGAGCGTGTGACTGAGCGAGCGTGTGACTGAGTGACTGAGTGACTGAGCGAGTGACTGAGCATGTGACTGAGCGAGTGACTGAGCGTGTGACCGAGCGAGCGACTGAGCGAGAGTGTGACTGAGCGTGTGACTGAGCATGTGACTGAGCATGTGACTGAGCGTGCGACCGAGCGAGCGTGTGACTGAGCGAGTGACTGAGCGACCGAGTGACTGAGCGTGTGACCGAGCGAGCGACTGAGCGAGCGTGTGACTGAGCGTGTGACTGAGCATGTGACTGAGCGTGTGACTGAGCATGTGACTGAGCATGTGACTGAGCGTGTGACTGAGCTTGTGACTGAGCGAGTGACTGAGCGAGTGACTGAGCTTGTGACTGAGCGAGCGTGTGACTGAGCATGTGACTGAGCATGTGACTGAGCATGTGACTGAGCGTGCGACCGAGCGAGCATGTGACTGAGCGTGCGACCGAGCGAGCGTGTGACTGAGCATGTGACTGAGCGAGCGAGTGACTGAGCGTGTGACTGAGCGTGTGACTGAGCGTGTGACTGAGCATGTGACTGAGCGAGCGAGTGACTGAGCGTGTGACTGAGCGAGTGACTGAGCGTGTGACTGAGTGAGTGACTGAGCGTGTGACTGAGCGTGTGACTGAGCGAGCGAGTGACTGAGCGAGCGTGTGACTGAGCGAGTGACTGAGCGAGCGTGTGACTGAGCGAGTGACTGAGCGAGCGTGTGACTGAGCGAGTGACTGAGCGTGTGACTGAGCGAGTGACCGAGCGAGCGTGTGACTGAGCTTGTGACTGAGCATGTGACTGAGTGAGTGACTGAGCGAGTGACTGAGCAAGTGACTGAGCATGTGACCGAGCGAGTGACTGAACGAGCGTGTGACTGAGCGTGTGACTGAGCGAGTGACTGAGCGTGTGACTGAGTGAGTGACTGAGCATGTGACTGAGCGAGCGAGTGACTGAGCGTGTGACTGAGCGTGTGACTGAGCGTGTGACTGAGCATGTGACTGAGCGAGCGAGTGACTGAGCGTGTGACTGAGCGAGTGACTGAGCGTGTGACTGAGTGAGTGACTGAGCGTGTGACTGAGCGTGTGACTGAGCGAGCGAGTGACTGAGCGAGCGTGTGACTGAGCGAGTGCCTGAGCGAGTGACTGAGCGAGCGTGTGACTGAGCGAGTGACTGAGCGAGCGTGTGACTGAGCGAGTGACTGAGCGTGTGACTGAGCGAGTGACCGAGCGAGCGTGTGACTGAGCGTGTGACTGAGCATGTGACTGAGTGAGTGACTGAGCGAGTGACTGAGCGAGTGACTGAGCATGTGACCGAGCGAGTGACTGAACGAGCGTGTGACTGAGCGTGTGACTGAGCGAGTGACTGAGCGTGTGACTGAGTGAGTGACTGAGCGTGTGACTGAGCGAGCGACTGAGCGAGCGTGTGACTGAGCGATTGAGTGACTGAGTGAGTGACTGGGCGTGTGACTGAGCGAGTGACTGAGCGAGTGACTGAGCATGTGACTGAGCGAGCGTGTGACTGAGCGAGTGACTGAGCGAGTGACTGAGCGAGCGAGTGACTGAGCGAGCGACTGAGCGTGTGACTGAGCGTGTGACTGAGCATGTGACTGAGCATGTGACTGAGCATGTGACTGAGCATGTGACTGAGCGTGTGACTGAGCATGTGACCGAGCGTGTGACTGAGCGTGCGAGCGAGCGAGCGTGTGACTGAGCGAGCGACTGAGCGAGCGAGTGACTGAGCGAGCGACTGAGCGTGTGACTGAGTGAGCGTGTGACTGAGCTTGTGACTGAGCGAGCGTGTGACTGAGCGTGTGACTGAGCATGTGACTGAGCGAGTGACTGAGCATGTGACTGAGCGAGTGACCAAGCGTGTGACTGAGCGAGCGTGTGACTGAGCGAGTGACTGAGCGTGTGACTGAGCGAGTGACCAAGCGTGTGACTGAGCGAGCGTGTGACTGAGTGAGTGACTGAGCGAGCGTGTGACTGAGCGAGTGACTGAGCGAGTGACCAAGCGTGTGACTGAGCGAGCATGTGACTGAGTGAGTGACTGAGCGAGTGACTGACTGAGCGAGTGACTGAGCGTGTGACTGAGCGAGTGACTGAGCGTGTGACTGAGTGAGTGACCAAGCGTGCGACCGAGCGTGTGACTGAGCTTGTGACTGAGCGAGTGACTGAGCATGTGACTGAGCCAGCGACCGAGCGAGTGACCGAGCGAGCGTGTGACTGAGCATGTGACTGAGCATGTGACTGAGCTTGTGACTGAGCGAGTGACTGAGCATGTGACTGAGCCAGCGACCGAGCGAGTGACCGAGCGAGCGTGTGACTGAGCATGTGACTGAGCGTGTGACTGAGCTTGCGACTGAGCGAGTGACTGAGCATGTGACTGAGCATGTGACTGAGCATGTGACTGAGCCAGCGACCGAGCGAGTGACCGAGCGAGCGTGTGACTGAGCATGTGACTGAGCATGTGACTGAGCATGTGACTGAGCCAGCGACCGAGCGAGTGTGTGACCGAGCGTGTGACTGAGCGTGTGACTGAGCGAGTGAGTGACTGAGCATGTGACTGAGCATGTGACCGAGCGAGTGACTGAGCGAGCATGTGACCGAGCGAGCGACCGAGCGAGCATGTGACTGAGCATGTGACTGAGCGAGTGAGTGACTGAGCATGTGACTGAGCATGTGACCGAGCGAGTGACTGAGCGAGCATGTGACCGAGCGAGCGACCGAGCGAGCATGTGACTGAGCATGTGACTGAGCGTGTGACCAAGCGAGCGTGTGACTGAGCATGTGACTGAGCGTGTGACTGAGCGAGTGAGTGACTGAGCATGTGACTGAGCATGTGACCGAGCGAGTGACTGAGCGAGCATGTGACCGAGCGAGCGACCGAGCGAGCATGTGACTGAGCATGTGACTGAGCGTGTGACCAAGCGAGCGTGTGACTGAGCATGTGACTGAGCGTGTGACTGAGCGAGTGAGTGACTGAGCATGTGACTGAGCATGTGACCGAGCGAGTGACTGAGCGAGCATGTGACCGAGCGAGCGACCGAGCGAGCATGTGACTGAGCATGTGACTGAGCGTGTGACCAAGCGAGCGTGTGACTGAGCATGTGACTGAGCGTTTGACTGAGCGAGTGAGTGACTGAGCATGTGACTGAGCATGTGACCGAGCGAGTGACTGAGCGAGCATGTGACCGAGCGAGCGACCGAGCGAGCATGTGACTGAGCATGTGACTGAGCGTGTGACCAAGCGAGCGTGTGACTGAGCATGTGACTGAGCGTGTGACTGAGCGAGTGAGTGACTGAGCATGTGACTGAGCATGTGACCGAGCGAGTGACTGAGCGAGCATGTGACCGAGCGAGCGACCGAGCGAGCATGTGACTGAGCATGTGACTGAGCGTGTGACCAAGCGAGCGTGTGACTGAGCATGTGACTGAGCGTTTGACTGAGCGAGTGAGTGACTGAGCATGTGACTGAGCATGTGACCGAGCGAGTGACTGAGCGAGCATGTGACCGAGCGAGCGACCGAGCGAGCATGTGACTGAGCATGTGACTGAGCGAGTGAGTGACTGAGCATGTGACTGAGCATGTGACCGAGCGAGCGAGCGAGCGAGCGTGCGACCGAGCGAGTGAGTGACTGAGCATGTGACCGAGCATGTGACCGAGCGAGCGACCGAGCGAGCGTGCCCGGCTCGGACCCCCCACCGTGCCGCTCTGCACCGGCACCCAGTCGCCCGGCACGGCGTTGCTGGCGTTGCCGTAGGCCGCCACGCGGAAGCTGCCGCCGTGCGTCAGCAGGCGGCCCAGGAGCTCGTCCTGAAGCAGAACTCCGCAAGCCGCCTGCCTGCCCCCAGCTGCCCCCTGCACGCTGGGGAGAGGGGCAGCACCGTGCGGACGGGGCGGGGAGGGAGGGGACCGTGGTCACGTGGCTACACACACACACACACACGTGGGGTGGTCACGTGGCCACACACACACACACGTGGTGGGGTCACGTGGCTACACACACACACACACACGTGGGGTCACGTGTCTACACACACACACACGTGTGGGGTCACGTGGCTACACACACACACACACGTGGGGTCACGTGACCACACACACACACACGTGGTGGTCACGTGGCCACACACACACACACACACACGTGGTGGGGTCACGTGACCACACACACACACACACACGTGGGGTGGTCACGTGGCCACACACACACACACGTGGTGGTCACGTGGCTACACACACACACACGTGGTCACGTGGCCACACACACACACGTGTGGGGTGGTCACACGTCTACACACACACACACACGTGGTCACGAGTCTACACACACACACACACGTGGTCACGTGGCCACACACACACGTGTGGTCACGTGGCTACACACACACACAACAAAAACAACAGCCGCCATTCGCCACTAAGTGGCGGTGACGTCACCACGACGCTTGTGCCAGGCCATGTGCACCTTGAGGCTACCACGTGAAGTGTCGAACGCCCGCTGGCAGGAGGTCACGGGGCAGACCCAGCAGGTGCCACGGGTCGACTGACTGAGATGACTGAGATGACTGGCTGATGCACCACCTGTGCCCCCTACTGTGCCAGGCTAGGTGCACCAGGAGGTCACGGGGCAGACCCAGCAGGTGCCACAGGTCGACTGACTGAGATGACTGAGATGACTGGCTGATGCACCACCTGTGCCCCCTACTGTGCCAGGCTAGGTGCACCAGGAGGTCACGGGGCAGACCCAGCAGGTGCCACGGGTCGACTGACTGAGATGACTGAGATGACTGGCTGATGCACCACCTGTGCCCCCTACTGTGCCAGGCTAGGTGCACCAGGAGGTCACGGGGCAGACCCAGCAGGTGCCACGGGTCGACTGACTGAGATGACTGAGATGACTGGCTGATGCACCACCTGTGCCCCCTACTGTGCCAACCTGCTGTGCTTTAGCCACCCGGCGCTCCGCTCGCTGTTGTGAGTGTCGCTCCTCCGCCCTCCGTTGTTGTTGGAGGGCGACTGCCTCCAACTGCCCAGTAGCATCCTTCACGAGCCTCCTCCACAGAGGCCGATCTTGACACCGCTGGTACCAGTCATCGGCAAGTCCACTCAGCTCCACGTCCTCCTGTACCACATCACTCCATCTCTTCTCTAGCCCATGCCGCGCCCGTTTAGCCCCCTCGATCCGGCCAAACAAAAGCTGTTTCGGCATGCGATGGTTGGGCATGCGAGCTACATGACCCAGCCAACGCAGCCTAAACCCAGGATGGATTGTAGGCAGGCCAGCCTAAATGTTTCTAACCGGCGAAGATGCTCGATTAGGGGGGTCCACGTTTCGCAAGCGTAGAGAAGGGAGGGAATGACCGTGGCCGAGAAGACCTGAAGCTTAGTGCGGAGCGACAGACCAGGTAGCTTCCACACAGCGTTACGCAGCCGATGAAAAGATATTGCCGCTCGACTGATTCAGAGTGAGACCTCTGCTGTTAAACTGGGAGCCAGTCATAAGCACACACATCCACCTACTGTACACACTCACTCATCCACTCACTCACCCACCCACTCACCCACCCACCAACCCACCCGCCACTCACCCACCCACTCACCCACCCACCAACTCACCCACTCACCCACTCACCCACCCACTCTCCAACCCACTCACCCCACCCACCAACCACCCGTCCACTCACTCACCCACCCACCAACTCACCCACCCACCCACTCACCCACCCACTCTCCAACCCACTCACCCATCCTACCAACCCACCCGTCCACTCACTCACCCACCTTACCCACCAACTCACCCACCAACCCACTCACCCAGCCCACTCTCCAACCCACCACACCCACCCACCAACCCACCCTCCACTCACTCACCCACCCACCCACCAACTCACCCACCCACCACTCACCCACCCACTCTCCAACCCACTCACCCACCCACCAACCCACCCGTCCAGTCACTCACCCACCCCACCCACCAACTCACTCACCCACCCACCCGCCCACCCACCCACCCACTCACCCACCCACCAACTCACCCACCCACTCACCCACCCACTCTTCAACCCACTCACCCACCAACCCACCCGTCCACTCACTCACCCACCCACCAACTCACCCACCCACCCACTCACCCACCCACTCTCCAACCCACTCACCCACCCACCAACCCACCCGTCCAATCACTCACCCACCCACCCACCAACTCACCCACCCACCCACTCACCCACCCACTCTCCAACCCACTCACCCACCCACCAACCCACCCGTCCACTCACTCACCCACCTACCCACTCACCCACCCACCCACAAACCACCCACCCCCTCACCCACCCACTCACCCACCCACCCACCCACCCCCTCACCCACCCACTCACCCACCCACCAACCCACCCGTCCACCTACCCACCCACCCACTCACTCACTCACCCACCCACCCACCCACCCACTCACCCACCCACCCACTCACTCACCCACTCACCCACCCACTCTCCAACCCACTCACCCACCCACCAACCCACCCGTCCACTCACTCACCCACCCACCCACAACCCACCCACCCCCCTCACCCACCCACTCACCCATCCACCCACCCCCTCACCCACCCACTCACCCACCTACCCACCCGTCCACTCACTCTCCCACTCACCCACCCACTCACTCACCCACACCCTCACCCACCCACCAACTCACCCACCCACCCACGCACCCACCCACCCACTCACACACCCACTCTCCAACCCACTCACCCACCCACCAACCACCCGTCCACTCACTCACCCACCAACTCACCCACCCACCCCACTCACCCACCCACTCTCCAACCCACTCACCATCTACCAACCCGTCCACTCACTCACCCACCCACTCACTCACCCACCCACTCACCCACCCACCAACTCACCCACCCACCCACTCACCCCACCCACCCACTCACACACCCACTCTCCAACCCACCCACCCACCCACCAACCCACCCGTCCACTCACTCACCCCCACAACTCACCCACCCACCCACTCACCCACCCACTCTCCAACCCACCTCACCCATCTACCAACCCACCGTCCACTCACTCACCCACCTTCCCACTCACCCACCCACCCACAACCCACCCACCCACTCACCCACCCACCCCCTCACCCACCCACCCACCCCCTCACCCACCCACCCACCAACCCACCCGTCCACTCACTCACCCACCCACCCACCAACTCACCCATCCACAACTCACCCACCCACCCACTCACCCACCCACCAACCCACCCGTCCACTCACTCACCCACCCACCCACCAACTCACCCACAACCCACTCCACCCACTCACCCACTCTCCAACCCTCTCACCCACCCACCAACCCACCCGTCCACTTCACTCACCCACCCACCCACCCGCCCACCCACCCACCCACTCACCCACCCACCAACTCACCCACCCACTCACCCACCCACTCTTCAACCCACTCACCCACCAACCCACCCGTCCACTCACTCACCCACCCACCCACCAACTCACCCACCCACCCACTCACCCACCCACTCTCCAACCCACTCACCCACCCACCAACCCACCCGTCCACTCACTCACCCACCCACCCACCAACTCACCCACCCACCCACTCACCCACCCACTCTCCAACCCACTCACCCACCCACCAACCCACCCGTCCACTCACTCACCCACCTACCCACTCACCCACCCACCCACAAACCACCCACCCCCTCACCCACCCACTCACCCACCCACCCACCCCCTCACCCACCCACTCACCCACCCACCAACCCACCCGTCCACCTACCCACCCACCCACCCACTCACTCACTCACCCACCCACCCACTCACCCACCCACCCACCCACTCACCCACCCACCCACTCACTCACCCACTCACCCACCCACTCTCCAACCCACTCACCCACCCACCAACCCACCCGTCCACTCACTCACCCACTCACCCACCCACCCACAACCCACCCACCCCCTCACCCACCCACTCACCCATCACCCACCCCCTCACCCACCCACTCACCCACCTACCCACCCGTCCACTCACTCACCCACTCACCCACCCACTCACTCACCCACCCACTCACCCACCCACCAACTCACCCACCCACCCACTCACCCACCCACCCACTCACACACCCACTCTCCAACCCACTCACCCACCCACCAACCCACCCGTCCACTCACTCACCCACCACTCACCCACCCACCCACTCACCCACCCACTCTCCAACCCACTCACCCATCTACCAACCCACCCGTCCACTCACTCACCCACCTACCCACTCACCCACCCACCCACAACCCACCCACCCACTCACCCACCCACCCCCTCACCCACCCACCCACCCCCTCACCCACCACCCACCAACCCACCCGTCCACTCACTCACCCACCCACCCACTCACCCACTCACCCACCCACTCTCCAACCCACTCACCCACCCACCAACCCACCGTCCACTCACTCACCCACCTACCCACTCACCCACCCACCCACAAACCACCCACCCCCCTCACCCCACCCACTCACCCACCCACCCACCCCCTCACCCACCCACTCACCCACCCACCAACCCACCCGTCCACCTACCCACCCACCCACTCACTCACTCACCCACCCACCCACCCACCCACTCCACCCACCCACTCACTCACTCACCCACTCACCCACCCACTCTCCAACCCACTCACCCACCCACCAACCCACCCGTCCACTCACTCACCCACCCACCCACACCCACCCACCCCCCTCACCCACCCACTCACCCATCCACCCACCCCCTCACCCACCCACTCACCCACCTACCCCCCCCGTCCACTCACTCACCCACTCACCCACCCACCTCACTCACCCACCCACTCACCCACCCACCAACTCACCCACCCACCCACTCACCCACCCACCCACTCACCACACCCACTCTCCACCCACTCACCCACCCACCAACCCACCCGTCCACTCACTCCACCCAACATCACCCACCCACCCACTCACCCACCCACTCTCCAACCCACTCACCCATCTACCAACCCACCCGTCCACTCACTCACCCACCCACTCACTCACCCACCCACTCACCCACCCACCAACTCACCCACCCACCCACTCACCCACCCACCCACTCACACACCCACTCTCCAACCCACTCACCCACCCACCAACCCACCCGTCCACTCACTCACCCACCAACTCACCCACCCACCCACTCACCCACCCACTCTCCACCCACTCACCCATCTACCAACCCACCCGTCCACTCACTCACCCACCTACCCACTCACCCACCCACCCACAACCCACCCACCCACTCACCAACCCACCCCCTCACCCACCCCCCACCCCCTCACCCACCCACCCACCAACCCACCCGTCCACTCACTCACCCACCCACCCACCAACTCAACCCACCCACAACTCACCCACCCACCACTCACCCACCCACCAACCCACCCGTCCACTCACTCACCCACCCACCCACCAACTCACCCACCCACCCTCACCCACTCTCCAACCCACTCACCCACCCACCAACCCACCCGTCCAGTCACTCACCCACCCACCCACCCACCCGCCCACCCACCCACCCACTCACCCACCCACCAACTCACCCACCCACTCACCCACCCACTCTTCAACCCACTCACCCACCAACCCACCCGTCCACTCACTCACCCACCCACCCACCAACTCACCCACCCACCCACTCACCCACCCACTCTCCAACCCACTCACCCACCCACCAACCCACCCGTCCACTCACTCACCCACCCACCCACCAACTCACCCACCCACCCACTCACCCACCCACTCTCCAACCCACTCACCCACCCACCAACCCACCCGTCCACTCACTCACCCACCTACCCACTCACCCACCCACCCACAAACCACCCACCCCCTCACCCACCCACTCACCCACCCACCCACCCCCTCACCCACCCACTCACCCACCCACCAACCCACCCGTCCACCTACCCACCCACCCACCCACTCACTCACTCACCCACCCACCCACTCACCCACCCACCCACCCACTCACCCACCCACCCACCCACTCACTCACCCACTCACCCACCCACTCTCCAACCCACTCACCCACCCACCAACCCACCCGTCCACTCACTCACCCACTCACCCACCCACCCACAACCCACCCACCCCCTCACCCACCCACTCACCCATCCACCCACCCCCTCACCCACCCACTCACCCACCTACCCACCCGTCCACTCACTCACCCACTCACCCACCCACTCACCCACCCACTCACCCACCCACCAACTCACCCACCCACCCACTCACCCACCCACCCACTCACACACCCACTCTCCAACCCACTCACCCACCCACCAACCCACCCGTCCACTCACTCACCCACCAACTCACCCACCCACCTACTCACCCACCCCACTCTCCAACCCACTCACCCATCTACCAACCCACCCGTCCACTCACTCACCCACCTACCCACTCACCCACCCACCCACAACCCACCCACCCACTCACCCACCCACCCCCTCCCACCCACCCACCCACCCCCTCACCCACCCACCCACCAACCCACCCGTCCACTCACTCACCCACCCACCCACCAACTCACCCACCCACAAATCACCCACCCACTCACCCACCCACCCACTCACCCACTCACCCACCCACCCACCCACTCACCACCCACCAACCCACCCGTCCACTCACTCACCCACCCACCCACCAACTCACCCACCCACCCACTCACCCACCCACTCTCCACCCACTCACCCACCCACCAACCCACCCGTCCAGTCACTCACCCACCCACCCACAACTCACTCACCCACCCACCCGCCCACCCACCCACCCACTCACCCACCCACCCACTCACCCACCCACTCTTCAACCCACTCACCCACCAACCCACCCGTCCACTCACTCACCCACCCACCCACCAACTCCACCCACCCACCCACTCACCCACCCACTCTCCAACCCACTCACCCACCCACCAACCCACCCGTCCACTCACTCACCCACCCACCCACCAACTCACCCACCCACCCACTCACCCACCCACTCTCCAACCCACTCACCCACCCACCAACCCACCCGTCCACTCACTCACCCACCTACCCACTCACCCACCCACCCACAAACCACCCACCCCCTCACCCACCCACTCACCCACCCACCCACCCACCCACTCACCCACCCACCAACCCACCCGTCCACCTACCCACCCACTCACCCATCCACCCACCCCCTCACCCACCCACTCACCCACCTACCCACCCGTCCACTCACTCACCCACTCACCCACCCACTCACTCACCCACCCACTCACCCACCCACCAACTCACCCACCCACCCACTCACCCACCCACCCACTCACACACCCACTCTCCAACCCACTCACCCACCCACCAACCCACCCGTCCACTCACTCACCCACCAACTCACCCACCCACCCACTCACCCACCCACTCTCCAACCCACTCACCCATCTACCAACCCACCCGTCCACTCACTCACCCACCCACTCACTCACCCACCCACTCACCCCACCCACCAACTCACCCACCCACCCACTCACACACCCACTCTCCAACCCACTCACCCACCCACCAACCCACCCGTCCACTCACTCACCCACCAACTCACCCACCCACCCACTCACCCACCCACTCTCCAACCCACTCACCCATCTACCAACCCACCCGTCCACTCACTCACCCACCTACCCACTCACCCACCCACCCACAACCCACCCACCCACTCACCCACCCACCCCCTCACCCACCCACCCACCCCCTCACCCACCCACCCACCAACCCACCCGTCCACTCACTCACCCACCCACCCACCAACTCACCCACCCACAACTCACCCCACCCACCCACTCACCCACCCACCAACCCACCCGTCCACTCACTCACCCACCCACCCACCAACTCACCCACCCACCCACTCACCCACTCTCCAACCCACTCACCCACCCACCAACCCACCCGTCCAGTCCACTCACCCACCCACCCACCCACCCGCCCACCCACCCACCCACTCACCCACCCACCAACTCACCCACCCACTCACCCACCCACTCTTCAACCCACTCACCCACCAACCCCACCCGTCCACTCACTCACCCACCCACCCACCAACTCACCCACCCACCCACTCACCCACCCACTCTCCAACCCACTCACCCACCCACCAACCCACCCGTCCACTCACTCACCCA